>NC_132797.1:68441999-68741999 GCF_048594095.1 Paramormyrops kingsleyae
TACACACCAACCAAGATGGCAAAAATCTTATCAAAGCCATAATGAACAATTTACACGCTGCAGTGCCCATAATAAATATTTATGCATCCTCAAGGTAAATACAGAATTAATAAATCTGAGGAACAGTCATCAAAATCACAAGTATTATTTTTGTCTCGATAAACATTGCGCAACGAATTGTGAGAGGGACCATGGATTCTAATGGTATTTAATTAACATATTTTGCAAATGTCTGCATCCAGATGGCACTGGTCAGACCCTGAAGTAGGTCTTCACCTTACAAAAGCCTTCTAGAAAGAAGGAGCCACACCCTACAAACTCCTTGCAGATAGGAGGGTTTCTGTATATTTATCATCTCAGAAGAAAGTAGATAATGCTACTTGGTCCTATGAGAAGATCTCCCCAGATGGTGCAGTGGGACAGCGGCCCAATGGCCCTCACCGTTCTTGTCCATGGAGTGCGGCTCTGACTGCTTCTTGCCGATGTCGGCAAAGGAGCGGACGATTGGGATCCGGTTGGCCAACTTCTTCTGGTTCTGATGGTGGTGCTGCTTGAGGAGCGCGTCCCGGATCTTCCGCCTTACATCATCGCCCAACGGACCCGATGCCTCCTGCTGGTCTAGAATCATGTCTGGGGAAAACAGTTGCGAATGTCAAACACTGTTAGATTCTGATTCACTTTGATGACAAGTAGCTCATAAGCTATTAAATAGAGTATGAAGAGATTTCGGTGTGATTTTCCAGCTACGCAAACCTTCAATTCATTGGTTCACCTCGGTCAGGCCAAAACCAAATAAGATGCGAAGTGCAACTCTGCCATCAAATTTTTTAGTATATTCTAATCTAGAGGCAAGGCGACTATGTTTTTACAGCTGACAATTCTGAGATAAAGACAGATGTCTTGTGGAGATGCCGCATTTCCTCATTTTGCGCGACGAATTAAATGAATTATTGTAAACGTCTTTCCACTTGTATCACACAGAATGAAAAGGCGACATGAAGAATAATTAAACGTAGAAGTTCTAATATGATAAGACATGCGGAAAACCCAAGGGCTGTTTTCTAAACCCACAAGAATATGAGAAAAACACAGAAATGCACAACCTGCTGCACAAATTAAAAGCAAAAAAAAATGTATACGAATATACCACTGGCCATGAAGACAGATATTTTCCTAATAATAACCAATAGAAAATAATTTGACCCTAATGCAAGGAACCAGGTCTCACGTGAGTCTGAAAAAAAATCCAACTTTCAGTCCAGTCCATAGCTATCAACATGCTGTATAATTACTTGTAGGGGGGGGGGAAAGTTTACGACAGCTTTTTCTGGACGAGTAAATTAAATTTTAAAGCCTTCTGCACACAACACTGTCAGAGGTAAATGGCAAGCTTCAAGTCGGGTTTCAGCACTGGTGAACCCGGGCGTCCAAACAAACAACCAGCACATGAGTGATAAATAGGAAGTAAAATGCATTTAAAAAAATAGCAGATGGCAGCAAACGTGCCCCCATTTTTGGATTAGCCCTATAAACGACTGTTCATTTACAATAAATTATTATCAGGATCAGGATGGTGATGCCCTTTTTCCCACTCAAAGTAGGATCTTTGTACAGTGACTTGTGACGTGTCTCGGTGATGAAATGCTCTGTAATCTCTAAGCAACGCGCCCGTTTCCGCGGTTGGTTGACAGCGCATGCCCTTCGGCAGTTTATGGTAATATCCACGGCAGATGGCACCGGGACCGCTCCGTGCCAAGCCGTGTGGCTTTGGATGGCTGCGCCTCTGTCCCCCGCACCTCCCCCCCCCACCCCACCTGCGATCTCCTCCAGGGAGTTGGCACGCATGTCCAGCAGCACGGTGCCGTTGAGGATGCAGCTGCGCAGCTCAAACAGACTATGCAGTGACAGTGTCGCCACGTAGGGCTTGCTCCAGCGCTCGCCGCCGTCCTCCACGTCTTCCTCGAACTTCAGCCATCTGCGGGTCCACAGGAGACATGCACAGATGTTACTGGGCATACCCCCCCGCTGGCGCCACCCGCAGGAACACCCAGGAACTGATACGACATTCAGCCGTACAACCTCGACGTGTCAGCGGAGCAGGAGATTAGACAGTAACCTAGAACAACTAATTGAAGTCATTAAAGTCAAACTGCAACATTACCAAGTAACTGACCAAAAGTTGACATGAATTTTGTGTCTTTAATTCTTTCACTTAAATTGCAAAAGTGACAGAAAATGGATGAAGTAGAAAACTGCATAAAATGTAATGTACTATATATATACTGGTCAAATAAAATTAAAAATACTGAAAGGGGTGAAATTGTTCTTGTATTTTTCTTGAATTTTAGCTGACAACCTCTAGTTGACAAGCTCTTGACTGCTGTATCACTTAAGCTTGTGTTTAAATGGTCACTTCAGGAAAAAAACAAACAGATTTTTTTTAGGGCAATTTAGTTCAAGCGATGGGCGATGACACCGTCGCCCTATGCGATTGGCTGGCTGGCAGGTCATGTGACACCGTACCTGGCGGTCTCCCTCCACTCAGCATCCTCCCCTTCGCGTAGGCAGATCTCATCGAGCTCGGTGAATAGGTCGTGGGGGATGTGCTCCTCATCGTCGTCCTCCGTGCCCAGCAGGAACTGGACCCTCTGCGAGGGAGTGTCTGTACTCGCAGAAGAGGACACCAAGCATTAGTGCCCGTCCCAAACTAAGGGTTCTTGGTGAGCTTACGCAACTCTGCAGAACCTGTTAGCGCGGGATATAGCCAAGACTACCCTTTAGCCACATGCTGTCCCAATTACAGGAGACAGCTCAGAGCCTGTTCACATTGCCAGATTAAGTGGCGCTTTCATGTTTTTTTCGCGAAAGTCGGCAGGCAGCGTTCCAGGAGCACAGGCTGATCAGCGCAGCGTCAGTGGAGTGGAACATTTTCACCTCGAGGGCTGCCTCTCTCTCCTTCTCGCTCTCCTTCTCTCCCCTCCCCCTCTCTCTATCAGCGATTCGGTAACAGCCCGCTCCCGCCGATGAGTCAGAACTTTGTAAAAAAAAAAAAAAAGTGGAAAGTACGCGCAGGTGGGAGAGACGGGCCGCGTGATTCACCTCTGTCCCCGACTGGCCTGTAGGAAGTGTGATGTAAATCCACTTGGGGGGAAAAACGGGGGCTCTGATTTTTCCCGTTCCGAGGAAAAGGTTTGGGGAGGGGGGGGAGGAAGTGAGGCTACACAGATGGCAAAGAAAACTTTCACATACTATAAGGCGGGGACTCTCGTCCATCCTCCACCCCAGAGTCCCGCTCCCTGTCCCTCTTCCGGTGACGATGTCCATGGTGTCTCCTTCTCCTGTGACTCTTTCTCCCCAGAGGAACGTGCACGCCAATGTAGAGCGTCCGGTGATCTAGAGAACAAGCGACAGCCATATTTATAAAGGCAGGGCGATGACATACATAATAATCGTATTTATAACCCAAATAGGACTCTTTGGTCCAACCCTTCTTCAAATTCAAATCCTTTCCAAAATAAGGCCAATAAACACCACCCAGTTGAATAATATGCAATTTAAGCCCGTTTACATATTGTCAAAAATATCTGCCTGAGTGTAAATACACTTTCTTTCTGATTATTACATTTATCTGTAAAATGCCCAGAGTGTTATTATTCCGTTTTCGTTAGCCGACCCTATTCCGGCCAAAGCAAAGCTGGCGGTTAAGGTCTCCAAATGTTTCAACATAGTCATCAGCCTTGGGACCCACCATTGTTAAATTTCACAGCCTTTTGTCGAAGAGGGGCTGTGGTTATACATCGGGAGAAGCGGCAAGGAATATGGGGGCAGCGTTAGCAGAGAGATTTATCCTCTGCCCAGCTCACGTGCAATGCCACAGCCTGCCTGATAGAGGCAGCGGAGTTCAAGCCCAGATTTATATACTTTGTTGGTCTCACTAAAGTATTATTCATAAATTTTTGATGTCCGGCTTGGAGCACGCAAACTAGAGTCAGGGGTACGGACTGTAGTGTTAGGGGAGCTGTGATTCAGGTCTGTATGCTCTGAAAAGCAGTCAGTGGAGGAGACCCCAGTGAAAGGGATGACCTGTGTCTCTTTAATAGGCCCCACAGTCAACCGGGGTCTGGATGAGTCGCTCAGGTTGCTGATTGGGCAGACGGGTTGGACGTCGCTGAGGTGAAACTGATTGGTTGTTAGGGTAGGAAGCCTGTAGGACTGTCAATGCTGTAGGTATCTGAGCATTTCCATTAAGCAGGATGATAGCGGCACGTTATCAATTACACACAGCATGTCGTGGGAATAATAAGATGAATTTGTGTAAACCTCTCTGGACCATAGAACGCTATCATTAATATCGCAGATGCACAGGTGTTTTGCAGGTAGGTTTTTGGCGTATTTTAGGTACTAATTAGGATTTTACGCGGAATAATGATCCATAATGTTTAGGCTTCAATCTGCAAACTCCCCAGAGAGGGGTACGAGTGAGGGGAGGGGGAGGGGGGGCACTGATGGAGCCAGTTCACCAACGTGATAGTGATGAAGGGATCAGAAAAAGGTCATCCATCAGGCTAGTCAATAACAGCCTCCCCATTTCTCACCCCGGAGACCCGCGTCTCCTGCATATAAGCCCAACGCTCCTGGAGAGATCCATCCAAATGGCCCAATCAATAACCTCCATGTCAAAGGCGCCCATCACAGAATCACTGCCTCCTCAAGCAGGCAGAAATGCACTCTGAGGCCAAAAACTGCTGTCCCTTTGGCTCTACTGACCCATTGATACAGCATGGGGCACATCATCCGCAGATGAATTGCTGGGTTTTACCCAGAAAACCCATCTGCACCAGTAACAGATCGGGGGGGGGGGGGGGGGGGTCGTGTGAGATCTCACATCAACTCTTTAATGGCAGGTTATAGAAGCCAGGCTTCCTTACCTCTCATCCTGAAAGCTAAGAGTTTTAGCAGGAGGTCATTTCAAATTGGCTCTTTCCCACTAAGCTAAATTAAACTAGTCAGTCATAGCCTCTATTGCTGAAAAAGTTTTTTTATTTCTCAGACATTTCAATCAGAATAAGTAATCACTATTATACAAACATTCTTTATGATCAGCCCAAGATTCTTCATAATCACCACTTCTCTGCATTCATTTTTTCTAGGCATGGGGAAAACTCATAGCTGTTTTTGAGCATGAAAAATATATATTTTGCCGCTAATACAAATAAACATGACACTCTACTGCATAAAGAGCTATGGAAGATGGACGGATGGCTCAATGTAAATGTCATTGATAATTTGTGAAGCAGAATGCTCCTCCAAACAGTCTTTACAAATCCTGAAGGCCTGTATACAGATGACGTAAATGTGACACAGATCAGTATCAGCAGTCTTCTTGCTTTGCTCTCACTGTAGTCAGCTTGTGAAATGTCCCCGTGTCTCCAACAAACCGGTTTGCCAGCTGACCTTCTCTCTGTCCGTCCCCTGAAGCATGGCGGGGAGGAGAGATTTACCTTCCAGTTCATCCTTCTCAAAGTTGGTCTTCAGCATGGTGCGTGTCCCTCCTCTGTCCACCACGGCTTCCTCATCGTGTCTCTGTGAAACAGATGGAATAAAAAACATTTGTTCAAATACTCTCAAACAATTTTCTGAAAAAGAGACCCGTGTATGCTGAATCGTTAGCACAGCATCTCTTACGATGACTTCTAAAAATATAAAAGCCAGACCAAATCTCCATGTGACGTAACACAACCCTCACATCCGGCTCTCCGTAGTACTATCGGGCGATCAAAAAAAACAGAGCTGACCTTTGTGTTCGCGCTCCTCCATTTGACAAAATATCCAGGAATACTTTCTGTGGATAACTTCACCGGCCTGTTTCCATGGAAACTAATGTAGTCGACAGCAAGCAAGAGCCTCTTTTCCACAACACGGGCCGATGGCGTTTCACTCATAAACATTACGGTGTATCTGCCACATGAATCTCAGCTTTAGAAGGCCTACGGAGATTCTTAGGACTACATTCTGAAATTCGATAGACGTGGGTCTTTCTTTGCAGCCTGCATTTGGCTTAATGACACACGTTTCCAGAATCACTGCTTAGACACATATTACTCAATTCGGTCGTGACTTTGGGTTCCTTAAATCAAGCCTTTTTTGTAATATAGCTACCATTAATCTGACAGGGGTGACCAGAGCCCAGGGTACAAGGGAACACAGGGAGGCTCATTACACCTGGCTGCTTGAAACTGGTGATGAAATGCTTGTTAGAAAATGAGGAGCAAAATCACATAGCAGATATCATGCTTGTTCTGCAAGACAGGAATTTAAACTAAGAATAACATAGGAAGCAGTAAAGCATAAAGCTTTTAAAACAGTGACACTACATTTCAATTATTATAACAGAGATATTGCAACTCCACACTATCGAAGAATGAACCTCTCACATGAGATAATCTGCAGGCTCCACGCATCCCTAACCAGGATAAGTGGTTGCAAGATGGGTGGATGGATGGATTCCCATATTACATTCTTACTGAGGATGACATAGTACAGATTTTGGTGAAAAGCTCTCAGGGAAATGTATGGAACTTCCAAACGCAAACTGTGATCCAGATGTCGGGGATCCAACATGACTGAAATGAAAAATGAAATGCTTGGTAGATTCCTGCCAAAGTGAACAGAGCAAATGGATGCATGACATTTTGAGATTTCAGTGGAGTTCCATCACATATCCACAAAGATGAATTTGTGTGGCTTTCACAACCTCAAAGCATCCCATTGCTGCCAAGGTGGACTATGCGCAAAGTGGACAGGCTGCAAACTGGATCATTTCCATGCAGAAGAATAATCGTACAAAGAGGCCCAAGGTAGCTTGCTGACTCGCATCCATTTTCTGGAAGTCACGCTGGGAAGAGGCACATTTCGCCTGAGATACTTAGCAGGTCAGTGGCAGTGAGTCCCAGGCCCTGAGTGGAGCTGGAGATATTCGATATACAAAAGACCAGCGGTATGTGCTCGACATACAGAAAAGTGTAGGAGGAACATGACAGCCTGCGAGATGAGTCACTCCAGCCTGGACTCGCAGTGCACCTGACTGGTTAAGCAAAAATCTGTTTTTCCCCCCCGTTGTTTTTTTTGTGCCAAAAACAGCCAGTCATGTCATGCTTGTGTTTCCTAATTAGGCATAGTAGAATTCAGAACTAGAAGAGACATCTGGTATCCAATGGATATTCCGATTTTATTTTTACCTGCTTACTTTTTAAAATAATGTTCTGCAGGATATACAGTAACTGAATCCTCCCTTAAATTAGTTAGTTAGGGGAGCTATTTAAAGATATTAAAGGAATATTACTGCAGCCGATTTCCTACCTGTCGGCAATCCAGCAGAGGAAATAATCTTTCACACCTTTCGTAGGAAACGGATAATGATCTTTGTTAGATAATCCCCCATGCTGTGGCATATTCTATATCACTGCGTTCTCCGTTTGAACCTAGCTGTAGGAAAACTTCACACCAATAATCACAAAAACACGTTCCTAAGAACGCTAGAAATTAAAAGATGACCTTTTTAAAAAAAAAAATAAAAAAATCTACAATTCAATCAACATAAGTCTAGTTATAAGGTTTTAAAATAAACATGTAAATAATGGGAAACAAATAACCAAGAAACAGAAGATTGTGGAGTAAAGTATTTCAGTCAAATGGTTTGGGGCTGGGTTCTCTAATTCCCGTCCTGCAGGGCTAGAATCCAACACTGCAGATTTCCTTACCCAAAAAACACCTTAATCAGCTAATTACCAGGTTTAGTAGGTGTATTTGTACAGGGAAAGCTGCAGATTGTGTTGGATTCTAGCCCTCCGGGACTGGAACTGGAGAATCCTGGTTTGGAGGCTCCCAGTAGGGAGCACTGTCACCTTACAACTCCAAGGTTGTGGGTTCAAATGTAGCCCCTGTTCAGCGTGTGGAGGTTGCTGCTTCTCCTCCTGTTACGTGGGTTTCTTCCAGGTACACTGGTTTTTTGCAGCAGTCCAAAGATATAACAATATAAAGATGAACGTGTTCCGCCCATGATGTCCACAGCCTTTGTGTCCTATGTTGCCTCCAAAGAGCTTACAAAAGGTTGCTCTAGGGCTCTTTAATCTCCACCTAAACCAGGAACTTCTCCAGCTGAGCCGTGGTCCAATCAGCCTCCAGTCTACTGAAGATGGTCTGAAGACAGAGGTCAAAGCTGGATGTGGAGTAAATGAGATTTAAATTACAAAAATTGCATCTCAACCTCCTTGCCATTGAAAGCCTTTTTGGGAGCATCCCCCACCTGTACGATCACATACACAAACGTAACGGCAAAAACAAGGAGCTGTGGATTTGTAATTCTGATGCAAAAAGAGATTTGTAAATAAAACAATCCTCATGGGATCTGATCGTACCTCTGGCTGGTTTCTGATAAAATTCATTTCAGTGGTCAAGCAGGATGAAAGAGGAAATCTAGAAAGAATATTCAGCAACTGAAAATCAATGCAAGACCCAATAGTAATAAGGGACATTTTGTGCTTTTTGTGCCTACTTACTTTGAATAAGTTTTTCAAAAGCATACTTTCTAACATTGTTACCAACTTACATAGTTGGAACAACACATATTTAGTTCATGTTCCCTTCTCCGTTAACAACGATTGGACAGTTTATTTCCTGTAGCCAATCAAGTCATTTTGCGCTTAAAATCAGTAGCGAATCATTTAAAAAGTTAACACCTACTAACATTTATGGAGCTTGTGTCAGGAGTTGCCTTGATATATAGTACGTTCATGGCCACACCTGCCAGAACTTTTCCAAGTTAAAACCAAGAAGGTTAACAGCGTCGCCATGTCATACCGGCTGTGTCTTGGCCTGTCATCTGCATTCAAGAATTCTGTCACTAATTGAAGAAACATATAGAGGTAAGTTTTAATTTTATCTAATTACTCTGTCACATCATTACAACCGGGCTAGCCACGAGCTTCACTCACCCAGCCATGATGTCAGTTTGTGGTAACGTTGAAAAATTTCCTTCTGTCATTTAACAATATTAATTTGCAGTCAAATTTTTTAATTTGCAGTCAAATTTTAGCTACCTTTTCTTGCTAACCAGGTAATTTGTCGGGGCCCATCACTGTTATTTCCGCTGCTGTGTGTCAGATACTCGCTATCGTAACTTGTGGCGCTGCAGTATAAGGTTAACTTTGCTTCTGTGAAATCAGTCCGATCGTCAGCGGCAAAGCTGGCCATCCTTAAGGGTTTCAAATCAATGTACTGCACCAAAGGCCACCTATCTCAGACTGATCAGGAGCCCTACAAATTCAGAATTTAGCATGAATATTTTTGGAGTAAAGTTGCCAGAAGCCTACATTAATGTAAATGAATGTGCCACATTTTTCGTACGATTTTGTTTTCTTGTTGGTGCACATTGTGGGACGGTGTGTGGCTCTGTGGTTTAAGCAGCTGGCTGGAGTGAGCTTTTCAATTCGGGACTGGTCTGCTCAAACATACACGCGCATTTACATGTATGAAATAGTTTTATTACCTTGTAAGTAGTCTTTAAGGTTTGCAAACTACCCCAAAGCTTTTAATGTAGCTAATTTTGAAGTTTATAATGGAATAATACAGATTTCTTGCTTAAAAGGGTCAGAGTCTGAAAGCATGAGCCAGACGTGTGTGAGAGTTGGTAACCCTGAGTTTCATTTTCATTTTCATTCAGGGTTGGGGCCATTCCAGAAATGGAACTAGAGTTGGAATAGGGAAAAAAAATCCTACGGGGAACAGAATTGGAATGGAATTTGAATTTCAGGGAGATTTAAATTCCAACTTGAGTTGCATTTCTTGATTTGCATTGGAATTGATGCATGCATCCTGGAATGACCCCAACCCTGATTTTCATGCTGTCCATACATTATGCCATAGTATGCAGTATTTTGGTGGTATTGTCAAAAGCAACCCTATTCCAGTAATTTAATGAAATTTACAGGAGCTCAAAATTAACTGCCCCATAATGTCAGAAAGTTTAAGAGGCTGAAATGGCATAGAAATAAATCCCTGAAAAAAGATGCCAATACATTACCCTAAAGAAGCAGGAAACGCCATTTCTCTGATGAAGCATCACTGTCTGATTTAGCGGTCATGCTATTAATAACCACCTACATCCTGTGGGGGAGGCTACACAGCAACGTGCAGACAGACGCACCACTGCGACGGCATGCTAGCATGGACCTTTAGCTGAACAGCATCTAGCAGAACTGGGACTGTGCGAGGTGGCTGAGGGGATCGCGGGGGCCAGAGCCTGGGGGACAGGAGTGGGGGTTGTCTTTTGAACAATAATGCTCAGTTTCCTCTGAGATGCTCTGAGGGCACCTTCCACAAGAAAGGCTCTTCAATCTCAAAGTGGGGTTTTATTGTGCATACAGATGAGCGGGGGTGGGGGGCTCATGTTCATGCAGGAGTGTCATGATCTTTTAATAAACAGCTGCAGGCATGAAGTTTCCTTCCTGCCTTCCTACTTAAAATTACAGAAGAGCCAGGCCCCAAGGTGATATCTGTGCATTGTCCACACATACGATACGCATGCGAGTGAACAGGCTCATTTTCTTTGCTCTTCAATGCCCTTCAAATTAAAAGTCATTCAATATCCTCCTCGCATATCATGAGCTCTCCACAGGTGTGTTGAATAAAGAAAAACATGTAATTGCATTCAAATTAATGCTTGACAAATATGGCACAGCCTAGTTGTAGTAACTCGGTTGTCATAACGCCCTGTTAAATCAGAATATACACCAAAGTATGAATGTGGAATCTGTGGGGGGGGAAAGTCTGTCATATTCTACATGATCAGGAAGCATGGCCGAAATTAGATCCTACTTGTTTTTAAATCTACTTCTATGAGTTAATCCATGTCATCACACCAAGATCATGACCCACAGATTCTTCTTTATATTGGGTATACAAGGTCTGAAACAATAAAACAAGACTAATCCTATAGGGCAAAGACAAACAGACGGCTATAGAAAACGGTCTGACCTGTCACAGTGTTATACGGCTGAGTTCGACACATGTTGAAATATAGGTGTGTTCTTACTCTCGGTCAGAAAATGCCGGGTTGCAAAAGTGAACGAGTTAACATCGAGTTTCTTGTTAAACTGATTAAATCTGTGATGGAAACTTTTCAATTATTCACTGAGGCTTACGGTGAAGACTGCATGCCTGGTGTACACATTTTTGAATGGCACAAACAGTTTTCAGAAGGCAGAGAAAGCGTGAAAGATGACCACCCTGGCCGTCCACGCACAGCTGTTACTGATGGCAACATTGAAAAAGTGCGAGATGTTGATTCGAAAAGATCGATGGTTGGGTGTCGGAGCTGTAGCTGTGAATGAGCACCCACCCTACTCGTCACACCTCGCTCCCGGTGACTTCTACCTCTTTCCCAAAGATCAAGTTAGTGCTCAAAGGAACCCATTTCTTGTTGGCAGAAAATGTGAAAGCAAAAACAGCTGAGATCTTCGACAGTCTTACAGAACTTGACCTGCATGTCAGTTCAGAAGGTAACTATTTTGTAGGTGATTTTTTTTTTCGTGTGTCAGACCTCGTAATCTATAGAGAGTCCTGTGTATTTTAAAAATTGCTTCTCATTTGCTAATCCGAAGTATCAATAGCATAAGACCAAAAGCTTAAACTGTGTAAACCAAATAGAACATGAATAGATGAATACCATATAAAGGAGCAAACCTATAATTCATGTTCCATGAAGTACCATGAAGCACACTGCTCATTAAAGGGGATTAGTTTTGGAGATTGGGATCTTAATGATATCAATGGTGATAGCAATGACAGTTATGCTTTTTACAGGAAATCTATGAGATATTAAGGAATGTAATTAGCTTCTTTTATTTTAATATTGGAACATTTGTGTACATTATATAAAGTTGATTTGTTTCACCCATTGAAACATATGTATTATTGCAAAACATGCATGGTATTGTTGGTTAAACACTTAAACTGCTTTGCATTTTTAGTAAATATGTATAAATGCATGAGGAACTGCTTGAATTACAGCAACAAGGAACATTGTATAATTTGCTAAAACTAACTCCAGAATAGTAAAAGGCTCAACTGAATGTTATGTGTCTTACAATTGTTAGGTCTATCAAAAACTGAGAAGCTATGTGAAGGAGGTACAGTGGATGGTTCAGTGTGAGCTTGAGACATGTGTCTGCACATTGGGTGAATATGGTAATGAGGCAGGTGGTTATTCAGTCAGGTCCTCTTTGTACTTGGAAGGCGAACAGATCAAATGAATCCCATCCACATAAATCAAATTACAGACCACCTTTGGTGCAAGTGACATGACGGTGGATGGAAATATTAGAACATTAGACTCTTCAAAAATATAAATACATGTCCTCTATCCATCTTACAAGTGCTCATCTCCACAGCATTATGTGTGGCCTGCAAGAGATGCTAACATGAGCAAATCATATATAATTTTCTCAGTTTGTGTAGACTTGATGAACAGTCTGCAAAAACGAAAAACACCCTTCACGTGATTACAGCTCCTTGTTTCTTCTAAAAATGGCTCAGGAGAAATTGAGCCAAGGTAATGGAATCATAGCTGCCCAGTTTAGAATTTCTGGGCCCATGTTCAGATCACTAGGCTCCGGACCCCCCGCGACCTAGTAGGATAAGTAGGTTGGACAATGGATGGATGGATGGATGTTCAGATCAACCGTTTTCCCTGAATCTCCTAGCTTAGACCTAAGATACAATATGCCCCAGTGCATATAACACTCGCCGTTAACAGATCTTCCAATTACTCATTACCAAGTTATTCAGTCAGGGAATTTTATTTGTGGAAAGTCGAACAGCTAACATGGACGAAAAAAGAAAAGGTTGGGAAAATGTTAGCTGCATCGCTAAATGATTCTGCTATGAAACAGGCAGGTTTATAGTGATCAAGGTCTATTATGTGGAAGCTCGTTTAATATTCAGGCAGCTAATTATCAAAACGGCGTTTAGTGAAACTTCAATGATTTCAAATAGACTTTCCAAGACAAAGAACTAAGTAGGTCGGCTAGCTAAATTAGCTGGTGGGTAAAGCTCCTTAATTACAGCTATCTGCCCATTTCTTACTAAATACACTGCAATATAGAGCAAGACAGAAAATATTAGGTGAAAATATATGATCATCAAAGTTATGTGATGTGTCATTAAGAAACGGTTAAGCTGAAGACTGAAATTAGGCGAGCTTACCTGAGCTAACGTTAGCTTTATCGTCAGTCGATAAAGATATGTGAATGGAAAGCTTTCACAAAATATACTGGGTTATTTTTGAAGCCGCACCTTGCTAAATTAATTCTCTTGTCTAAGTATATTACATGTATAATTATTAAATTAACCAAAAATAAAATTACATTAACTGCATAATCAGGAATCTTTACTGTACTACACTTTTTAGGAAATACTCATGTTTACTGAATACCTCCACAAGCGTCAAAGAACCATACGCATTAAGTAATGTTTACATCATTAATAGCTTTAAGATGCTGTAACAAGACAGGCCACATCTGGGTAAACTCGAGCTGCAAGTCTCCGTTGCTGAGAACATCTGGTGCTGGGATTCATTACAGTGCCCTCACTGCAGAGCAAGGGCTGTCAATAAGCGGCAGCGTGCTGTGCAATAATCATTTAGGAGAGATGAGCATTCAGCCTTAAGTCTGAAAGTCTGCTGAGGCAGGTGATGCTGGTCGGGTCGTCTGGCTCCCTGCTCGACACTCACATGATCGAGGTGAGCCAATCCCCGAGCAGCATTTTTTTTCAATGATCCCTAGACGACTTGCACGTTGAAGTAACCCGTGACAGTCTTTTTCCTTGAATTTCCTTTTTTTCTCCCCCCTCAAACTCTGTGCGCCGTATTCTTACATCCATCGACTATTCATTCATTGGACGAGCTCCCCCAGAGATGAAGGACACAGAGTGCAGTAACTGATGGTTAGGACAAAAGTGCACTCGGCAAGGCCAGACGCTCTCACACTCAGCATCGGAGAATTAATACATTTCACATGTATTGGGAATTTTGCACACAGCGCAGCACGTGGTCTGAATTTAACACTCTTTATTCACACTGATGGTCCATGAATGTGGAGCGTTACAGTCATACAAGCCTAAGTGTTGCGTTCTGCCTTCTGGCAGACCTTAAATGTGAACTGTACAATTCTTTAATCTACACCATAACGCTCCTTTCCGGGACAAACTCATGACCCAATTCCTACCTCTAGCATACCGATCGCAGGTTTGCAGTAAGACGTTAAAGCCGACTGTTCAAAAGAATCGATGATTAAATAATGTTCAATCCGGGAGGGTACTGTCAGCACAAACAGCACATTGATTGGTCAATTGGCCTCTCCAAGCACTTAAAGGGAAAAATTGCCATACAAGCAAACAAGGTTGGGAGGGGGGGGGGGGTTAATGGCAGCTGGTGTGGAGATGGCATTGGATGTAGCATCTGTCATAACATGGGACTGGTAACCACTATGGCAGCCATCAACATCAGCACCGGCCCCCTTTCCATCCCATACAGTGGGATTGTTCCATGTCTCAACTGCAGTCCTGCCTTCCAGTGAGCTGATGGTCCACAGGGATACTCGTGTCAAAGATAAATGGGCAAATCGCTGGCATCTGTTACCCAGTCACCCTTCAATCCACACCCATGCAGGCACGCAAGCCCCATGACACAGAATAACATTAAGCTAAATTTATTCTCCCTTCTGCCAGAAAGATGAAAGGCTGATATCAGCGGGACATTTCTCCCCCCCCCCCCCACTTCAGGACCACCATCCCCCATCTGTCAGCACACCCTGCTGCCCTCTTCGTTAAGTGAGACAGAACAATCTCTTCACATTACGAGTAAATAATGCAGTAGCTAGCATCTAGAAAAGAAAGTACGGAACACTGTTCCCACTCCAGCCACCAATACACGTACAATCCAATCACATGAAAGCTTCCAGAATGCAAGATCAGCATGATTCGGCTCTCTGAAGAAACTATAGACACGCATGCACGAAATTCCTCTGATAACACAATCTTGCAGTCTGTTAAATGAACTCCTTTTGAACGTGGTTATCAGCCAGAGGTCATCACTCCCGAGGATGACCGGGAGAGCTATATGCTAAGGCAGGTCAATGTCACCCCCGACGAGTTCTCTTTAACCAGCCGATCCAGAAGACATGCTCTCGATGAACACTGGACCCTACCTGACAGTTAAACCGGTCTGCGCCCCCAGGATTCATGGCTGCTCCCTCGAGTCGACCTCCGCCGATGTCCCCCTTTCCTGGCTGGGAGCTGGTTGCTGAGGCTCGGCAGCGCAAACGGAATGAGCCTCAGCGACGTTAGACGTGCTGCGGAGCAGGTACCTGCTCACCATGCCAGCTTCCGCCACCCGCCTGCACCCAACCCCCCCTGCAGAACACTCCGCGTCCTTTGATCCAGGCAACCTCAATATCTTTTGACACTCGCGGGCTTCTCTGCCAATCGGCACGAAGATTAGCACAGTGACGTCAAACTTACTGCCTCATATCGGAGCCAGCCGGCGCTGAGTGCCGCTGCCTGCGAGGATGCAGAGCCCTGGCAGTAGATAGTCACAGCCGTCCTGCGACATCTCTCCTGGGCATGCAGGGACTGCATGCCGCCTTCACAGGCTAACCTGTCAGCGCATTGATTTCTCCCTGACCTTGTCTCTGAACCGAAGTGCAGGTAAATTAATACTGATGCATTCTAAAGATACTGCACTGCGCTGCATCAGTGTCTATTTATAGCTTGCGGCATTTGCATCAGACCCATGTGCTGCCGCAACCATAAACTGCAGCTCACAATATAAACAAGAAATGCATGTATTCGTATATATATATTGCATTTAAATTTTACCAAAAAAGAAATCAATCAATGAGAAGTTTTTTGTTTTAAAAAGGGCAGAAGGAATATTCAAATGGCTTCGCAGCAATTAATAAAGCAAAGATAAACAGATTAAGACCGAACCATTACAAAGTCATTTGCAGATTTCTTCATCCTTGCGCAAGCTTCATCCGTGCCCTCTGTGCTCCTCTTTCCTGTTTATCGCGTCCTAATGGACACATGGCAGATGCTAATCTCTCCAGAGGAATCCAAGCTCAGAAGCATTACGCATCACATAAAGCTATCTCTCAGTATTTACACACTTAGCCAATAATCCTGCACGACGACAAAAATTGCAGAGAACAAATACGACAAAAGGAGAGAAACCACAGAGGTAGGAAGAACCGCATGAATACCATCCATCTGCTTGGTTACTGTTTAGAACAATGTATAAAAAACATTTATACAATCTCAGTGTTCAAAACCCTCCACCGTCCACATATCCAGTACAGGGCAGACATGTAGCCCTGTGGCAAAATAATGAGTTTGAACGCACCCTGTGATATATGTTACAGGCACATAGATGCAGAGGGCAAGGGCACACCCTAGACAGGACTTTAGTGCAGTGTAGAACACATGCACAGTGGATAGTTCCAAGACATCATGTCACTCAGCTGCCTGTTTTTGGACAACGCAGAGAAAGCAACACAAGGAGGCCATGCAGAGTCCACATACAAGGGAAAACAAATCCCAAACCTGGAGGTAGCTGCTGGAGTCCCCCAACATTAGTTAGATAACGATACAATCGGCCAGACCTCTGATATGAAGGTTTCCCAGCTAAAGTGAGCTAGCATTGGTTTAAACTAGCATTCATATTTTCATTAAAAGCACAAAGAGAAAAGGTTCTCTGTAGGCTGTATGTTTAGTCGGTGCATTTGGTGTCGCTTCTAGCTACAATCTCACCTCTCTCTCAGCTAGCTCCCTGGTGCATAGTGGGCCATGTTTGCAATTTGTCCAGACTATCATTAATCCAAGACCAATTTTAAAACACAAGGAATTGTGTGAACTAGTTTTCTGCTTTTGTTGAGTAACATGAAACAATGTGGATTTATGCCCTTAATAGTAAAATCCATAGACCTGAAGTAAAATCCATAGATTCTGCTTTTGGTCCCATTTGCCGACAATTGTAGTGTAATAATAATAATTGATACCTTATTGATCCCTGTGGAGAATTGTCTTTATGCCTCCCTCAACTTGCTCTTTGTAGAGTAAGCTGTCCACAAAGGGCAGCCACCTGTTGGGGCACCCAGGGAGCTGGGGGTTAAGGGCCTTGCTCAAGGACCCACAAACGTGCTGAGGCGGGGTTCGAACCAGCAACCTTCTGATTACAGGCACTCAGGCTGCCCCTGAGCTTCCTCGCGGTGCTTTAATCAGGAGGTTCAGATTCGCCCTTCCTGACTTCAGTCTACTGAAGACAAATAGACGGTGCCAGCCATCTGAGGCAGTTCTATTTGTCGATAAATTTGTGGGTGCCCCGGGAAAATAACAATGACAGGTAGCAATATCTACAAATGACAACCAAACTTGTATTAATCTACAGCTGCCATCTCACACACTTACAACAAATAGTCCCATTAGAATGCTCCTTTATTCCCACATAAAATCAGTAAATTAAATGAGTCAATTCTCATTATCAGACGTGAGGATCATAACGTTCTAGTGGCCCTGTTCAATTGTCATTCTAGGATCATTTGTTGAATGTTAAAATTAAAGTATGGAAGCCTTCAAAGTGTCCAGTTTTCCCACTGCTACAACTAAGACTAATATACCCTCGACAATAATGGGTTCAAAGCTAGCCTGTTCATTCACAGTATACACATATAGCACTTTTATAAAGTAACACTATTATAAAACAATATTTTCAACATTCATTGCATTAAAAGGATGTTCAGGTAATAATGTTAAAAGAGCCTTTGTTAAAATGTAAAATGTTACAATAAGGACATTCTCTGGAAGCTTTCTGAAGACCTTTACGTAACGTGGGCTAAAATTCTGGGAACGTTCCCTGTTTGCTGGGGGATTATTAACCAACTTCACTTCAGTAATATTCAAACACAACTCTGGTCATGTTCACCCAAAGGATCTCGGATGTTTACCTTGTGTATACCACACTGCTCAAAATAGTCATTAAACATGACCCATCCTGAAAAACAACGACCAGCCTAATGAGTGGAGACTATTGCATCTGCACATCCAATTTAGGAAGGACAGTTGAGGACGTTTTTTTTTTTTTTTTGGAATATCTCTGTAAATCCACAGTTAAGAAAGACGCGCCCTTTCAGAATGATGGACATTGCCCTTCCCATTTTTAACAAAAAAAAATTCACAACAAAATGACCAAAACATGGGAAAACCATTATTTACAGGAATCTTCCTCATTTTTGTATATTTGAAGGACACTTGTTTTTTTGCATGCATGAGAGTGGCCAATCGTTAAAACTCACCGCACGTCAGCCTCCAACAGGCGATATCACCAGCAAAGGAAACAAGGCTATCAGAGCTGTAGGCTTCACCTCCTAGGTCATGGGTTCAATTTCTGCACCCAGCTGTGTGGAATTAACATGTTCTCACCACATTTGCAATGATTTCCCCAGGGAGCCCTGAGTTCTTCCTCCAGTCCAAAGACATGCGGTTTAGGTGTCCCTATAACTGCCTGTGTGTTTGCGTCTATATGGCTTCTATCACTGGCATCCTGTCCAGGCTATTATAACCTTGAATGGCTCCAGGTACCTATGACCCTGCATTGGAGAAAAGCTTCTGAGAAAATGGATATATGTGGCTCTGCTTGTCATGCTAGAACCCTGGATGGAAGACAAGTAGTTGTCATGCTATCTTGTCCCAGTTAAAAAAAAATCAAGCAAACTAAATCTAAATCTCTAAAATCTACTTGAGGAACACTGTAAGGCTTTACATTATTAAAAAGCATCACACTACAAATCATACTCTAATAGGGTCAGTTTTTTTCCTTCTCCTGAGAGGTTTATGGGGATTGAACTATAAATATATCAGCCAACGGGAAAAGCCATTACCTTCGGCTAGCTTTGAAAATAATTCTGATTATGCCCAACACTTCTACCAAATAAAATCATTAAAACGAGTGTAATGGTGGAAACGTTTTGACTAGTGATGTCAAACGATTAAAATTTTTAATCAGATTAATCACAGGGTTGCTGTGGATTAATTTTGATTAATCACGATTAAATATCATTCATGTTTAATCTATATTAATCGCATTTTATTTTGCATGAGCAAACAGACTCAAGAAAAAAGGGAATATATATGCACTTAACATGTTTATTGAACATCTTGAACACGAGTCGGATGCATTGCATCTGCCACAGAAGTGCAATACCATGGACCCATATCAAAAAGCAAGATTTTTTGCTTAGCCGGACAACTTTAAGGTACCTCAGTTTAAATGGTCTTTATCTTCGTTCACTTACAATTAGCCCGAACTACCGTAAATCCGACAAATAATCCAACTAATCATGAAATCCAATTCTAGCCCGGTTAATTGCCATTGTTAGCAATATCAGTTGATAACACATTACGTGCGGTGCTTTACGTATAAAACTCCGTAGCAACACGTCCACAGATAAGTTGGACGGTATAGTGTGTACGACTGATTTAATGAGCCACAAATGAGAAGTAGTGCTTAAACAGTATAAAACTTTCCCTTCTGTTGATAAAGGGCGCAGCCATCTTGGATTCTGAACTCGGGATCCTCTGTGCTGCTCCGAGATATCACTGTAATTAGGTGAGTCTCGGCATTTTGTCGCTTGATAAAAGCGTAAAATTGCTTGTCGTATCCCATAATGCAAAGAACTATGGTAATGAGTTAGAAGACGGAGTCGCAAGTAATAAATTAATAACACGAATGCAGCATTAGCATTTGCGCTGCCAAAATCCGGTTACCTCATTCAACACAAAAAAATTTAATGCAGTGTTACGTTAAAAGCTTTTTCATAAGAATAATATGGCCACAATCCACCCATCCATTTCCCATACCAACTGCACATGGTCACTATCATAAGCATACTCCAGTTATGTCAAAAAGACAATTAAATGGACATCATTTATTTTAAACAGTAAGGGCTTGTGTATAATGATCTTCCACAGACAAGAGGATCGCTGTGCAGTTGTGAAGATGCAGAAATCATGCATCAATTAAAATATAGCTGCAGTACAAAAGAAGGAAATTAAAAGAGCAGTTCCTCTAGTCAGTGCACAGTGCCAACGCATTTTCACAGGTTTATAAAAGCTACTGTAGGCCATTATAGGATGAAAATATTTGGTGGCTTCCTGATAGCTAAACATTAAATGTCTGTATTTAGTTCCAAACACAGCGGTTTAATGTGCCATACGCCCCGATAAGAAAATGGGCTCAATTTTTAAAGAAGTGTTGTTATTGGCTTCTAGGGCCACTGGCCTAAACAAAGTCCATTTGAAGGGTAACATTTTGAACCAATGTGGCTCACACATGAACAATGGACCATTGAAAAGCCTTTTCCTGTGGCATTTACACTAACAGTTGTAGCAACTTTTGGCAGCCACCTTATGCTGGGCTCCTCCTACAAGGTCTTGGTCAGACATTATTTGGTCAACCGTCCAAATACTGCACATATCACAAAACAAGGATGAAGAATTTTGCTTCTCGAATAAAACAAATCTTACCCCTTATATCAAATGAAAAGTTACTGAAATGGAAAGCACCATAACTGCAGACTCACACCACTGAAGCTGTGCAATATTCTCATGAGCGTCACAAAGTAGTGCATGCCTTCGTTATTATGAACCATTGTATAACGGGATTTGTGGCAGTCCGTTCATAAGTACAAGTAGTCTGTAAGTTGGACATTTTTTAACCTGGGGACTGTCTGCACATAATAAGGCAGTTAAGTGAACTTCTGTCTTTCAGTTGCCCTTAATGTGTCTGTATGCTCTCCAGTGCACTGGGATTCCGCCCAGGTATCTCCAGCATTGTCAGCTGTTATTCCTGAGATCCAGACTCACTGAAATTCTGTACTGGATAAATAAATATGAAAATTTTATGAAGGAGCTTTTTTTTCAGATCGTTAATTCTTTAAGAGAATATCCAAGATGCCTGCAAAACTGAACAGCCTGAAATTACCCAGTAAATATAAATATTTGAAATCTACTAACCAAGACATATTTGCTTGTTTCATTCTTTTTGAGTTGGCATTTGAGTTTTTCCGGTTTCAGCCTACTGAATTCTAATGACAACAGCACGGCACACATTACAATTATTTCTCAACATGGCCTGCGAATCACTCTGGAAGAGCTCTCTCCGCTCAGCGGCTAACCCTGCCTTTCTGCTTAGAGACGGCAGCCAGTTTAAATCTCCCTGGTGTCTTGGAACCTCATCTGTGGAGTCGCAGATATCCCACAGATGCACGGATAGCTGACATAGAGCTGACCAAGACCGTGGGTGAAATATTGATATTCTAGGTACCCAGAATCCCCATCTTGCCATTGATAACACTCTGGACATGAGACAGGCCTTGTCCTCCATATCATATCTACTCAATGACAGACTGCTCAGTATTATCCTGGATATCAAAGTGGGCCATGATTCTCTCTTCAAGGCCACAACCTTAACTCAGATATATTTAACACCTTCAAGTGACAGGCCCATGGACAGAATTTTGTTAAAATCTCAGCTGCAACAAAACCCACTGAAACATTCAGCTGGAAATTAAATACTAGTGATGATACAGAAAATGCCTTGATAACTAAACGCAGGCTTACTCAGAATCAATCTTGAATTGTCTATATGTCCAAATTAACGCTCACTCTATGTCCATATGCGACCTATCGGTATTTTCGCAAAGTACAATCTGAAGCGACCGGGCATTAACTGCAAAGTATGAGTGTATAACAAAACGTTTTTTCCTATTTAATATGCGGTTAGTTACACACGTATCAGTACATGTTGGTTGTGGACAAACTGTGTATACGGCAGTGTGCTTACACTGTAGGGTTCGCAGCAAACGGGTGAATCCATTTATCCGACCAGACACGAGCCGTAGATATTACTAAATGACCCAGTTTGTGTTTTCTTTCCAAATGACCTTATTTGTTAGAATTCCATGTTGTAATACAGAAAACTGACATCGACTTCAGCCTATGTATATCTCGTACATCCTCGGCTTAACTATTTTAATAAAATCTAACATTGTTCATTGTGACTGATCCAGTTTTATATCTAAATGCGGTATGTTCACGTCAACATAACTCTTCTCGTACTGAATAATTAACAATATATACGATCCACATATAAGTTAAATTTATTTATAATCCTCAAGCAGAAGAGCCATTATATGTACCGCTGAAGCAACACCTATCACGGAGTAAAAATGACACTCACCGTGGGCAGCAAAGGCTCCATCTGAGCTCCCTGGTCCTTCATGTCCATCTTCAGCCGCCTACAATTCAATTTGTACGATATCGGACTGTTACTCTTTCACAGTATTCCTATCAGGTGTTTCCGGAGCAAGATGAATAGTCACACACACACAAAATAGTAAATAAAAAGGTAACAAAAAAGGCCTAGCAGATACGCTCACATGTCGCTAAGTATCGTCCAGCCCCGAACCTCTTTTTCGTGTTATTTCTGCATTGAATAAGAGGGTTTCGGACTCACAAAACTAAAGCCGAAAGCGCGTAGATCTGCGCTTTCATGACGCCGCTGGGCAGCGTGAGCCCCCGTGTATCCGTAAAAAATTACGCCCCTTTACTATTACGGCTTGTAAATGCTTTACCGTAATAAGTGGAACTTTCTTTACACCGCATATAATCTAGTGCTATCGCCCGATCAGATTATACAAAGGAAGTGCGTGTTCTGCTGCGCGCCCGAGAAGAACGAATCCGAATGGAATCATTGTTAAATCCATTGGTGGGGGGGAAAAAAGACGGATGGCCATTGAAATGAAACACGACACATTTAGCCCCATAATTTGAGATCGTAATGACTTGAGGGATGCATATCGATTATGGCGTTCATTAACGACGCGTCTCTTTTATGCTGTATCTGTTGAAAGCAACAAAGGCTCCAGCCGCTCTGATAGTCTCCCTGCCGATCTTCCATCGCGTAATGCCCTCCGAGGAAACCTCAGGTTCCGTTATGTGCTAATTCACCGTCTACTTACCGTTAGCTTTCTGGCATTGTAATAACATTTATGATTCGGTCCCAATTTTCGACTGAGAAGCAACTGCAATATGACATGGATTACCTCTTCCATTAATTGCATCCTATGCCACTAAACATAGTTCGGCACAAAACGATAAAGGGAAGGAAAGAACAGCAAGAGGATGGAGAGGTCTCATTGATTCTGGCTGGGTTTTCGCTCTCTTGATTCCTGACGTTTAAACTGCATATATTGAAATGTTTGCGAAAAGTATAACTAAGTACAGGGGCAGAAGCGAATTGAAGTTAAACAGTTCGTGGCTGAAAATTGTAATTTAATTAACTACATGTAATATTCACCTAAATTAGATACTTGTGTATTGTAAATAAATAAAATCCTGCCTGCTACTTAGAAGCGCTTCAGTTCTGTAAATGAAAACTATGCGTTTTATGTTGGCCTAATTAAGAGTCATTGTTATACTAGGCAGAGGACTGGGGCGTCCTGTTGTCATAACAACGGAGAAACCAAAGGGTTGTTACTGAAGACTCTTGATGACTTACAGTTATTTTGGTGGTCTTCCCCGGTCTTCACTTTTCCCACAACCAGAAAAGCGAAACAAAGACATCTTTTTAATTACATATTTCATTCTGTTCATTAATTGCAAAGGCAAAACCTAATTGTCAGGTGAATTGTAACAGATTGGTCATTTATAATATAATTCTTTACAATTCGCTGATCTGCTTGCAAAACCAAAAGTGATATTCCAGAAAGTGTACAATTTTACCATTTTACCAATACTTTGATAACATGTAGGCTTTAATATGCAATGAATTCAGAAGACTAGTGAACACAATCTCCAGGGTTCACACAGGGCTCATCCTGATTCACTTGCCAGTCCATTAATTGACAGGCACATTCAGTCCACTCAGGATCAAAATTTGAAGGACCCTAAGATAGCCAGCAAAAGCACAGAACATACAGATTCCATAGATTCAGATCCAGGGTGGGATTTTAACCCACAACACTGAAAGTGTGAGGCCACAGTGCCACCCATAGGGCCACAATGTCACCATAGAAACACCACCTAGCAAAAAAAAAAAACAAAAAAAAAACAATGGATTATAAACCCCAGGTTCCTGACTATGTGAGTACCACCCAACATGCAGATAATTTATGATCATTGGCAATGTTTGCTGAAAGGAACATGAGTGTATAGAAGGAGACACGCCACAATGGAAGATATATGGATGTGAAAAAGTACAGTACACATGCTTTATTTGCACTAGTACATTGGAATGCTTCTCTTCACTGACTCCATCTAGCTGTCCTTAGCTTGGGAGTCACAGTGCAGGGTCTGCTAACGTGCAGGGCCCCTGGAACTGGGGGGTTAAGGGCCTTGCTCAAAGGTCTATGGCAGGGGCGTTGCTAGAGATTTTGGGCCCCATGAAAGCATATCATATTAGGCCCCCCAGTCCAAACCAATCCAGTTATTTTCCTAATTTTTTAGGGCCCCTGTCACTCAGGGGCCCTTGGAATCGTCCCAGCTTTCCTCCCCCTTACGGCGCCCCTGGCCCATGGACATGTGACTGTTCTGCTGAGGCTGGGGCTTGAACCAGCAATCTTCTGATCACACACAGAGCCTCTCGCCGCCTGGGCTTTGAAATGACTAACAGCCTCCAAAACACTAGAACAGCATGTACCAGAGATCTGAGTCATGCACACGCTGCTGAAGAGTGCATAGAAAGGATTCCTCTTTACACGCATTTTCTGGTTTATCTCCCCTATAATAAACAGTCACATATATGTGCTCTGCACGTCATCAAGTGATTAATTGTCGTTGTTGACACACAATAATAAAATGTGTCCTCTGCCTTTAACCCGTATGTAATATGGTAGTGAACTGCTATTATTTAGTGCCTAGAGAACAGTGTTTTGCTGGTGAAGGATTTGAACCAGCAACCTTCCAATCACATGTCCCTAACAATTAGACCCCCACTGCCCTGCAATGTAATATGCTTATTAAGTCAGTTCAGAAACAGGCAAACGTGTTTTTTTTTGTTGTAGGTATGTGAACACTCTTCAGAAGATCGTGCTCCTTTGTTACAAAGGTACGCATAAATTATTTTCACGTAACTTTACATTTATAATGCTTTGATTCAGGCCTAATTAAAATCTAAGTTTTTTATTAGGAAAATATGATTACCTCATGTGCTCAAAACAAAATGATATATTCCCAATATAATATACATGACAGGTTTCAAAGGTTTTATCCACTGATTTGCAGTGAATAATCATATAATTAATTGTTTTGAAAACAGTATTTCTTTAAAAGTATTTGATTAAGAAGAAAATATAGCGCACGAAATACGAAAAAGCGCCACAACAAACGAAAAACAGACGTTATTGCGTTTTACGTAATTCCAGTTGCACGCAGCGCTAGTTAAAATCTTAACCAGCTGTGTCTTTGTTATTGTACGTGCGCGTGGATAGAGGGCGACAGATGATTCGTGCACAATGTGCTGATGTTTAAATTAATGTCACCACAAGATGGCAGTAAAGCGTGACTAAATAGCCATGTAGGGCTCAATAGGCCTTTTTCACATTAAGCATCCACCCATCCACCCATCTACTTTTATACCGGCGTATAAGGCAAGGTAAATTCTGATGTTAATTAAAAAGTATGTAATCAATTTGACAACATTTTTTGGGGGGTTAAGTGCATGGTAATCTAATGAACTAGGTCGTTTTCTGGTGGAAATAAGTTACAGATGTATAGTTATATAAAAACGAAACTAACAAAAAGTCATTAAGTAGGTCTGTGTTTATTAGTCAGTTGCATTTATCCAGTCTGCATGCATTGGGGTGCTTGTCACAAAAAAAGTCCGATTTCTCTATACTTTACAATCCTCAAGTTTACAAAAAAGTTGTAGGTTTTATTTATAATCTGGATGAACTGGAAAAGACAAAAATATTCTATGTTACACCCCATGTGTACAGTAATCTGTAGTGATATGGAATCCAACAGCACAGCAAGAATATATTTAGGTTTCAGATTGCATATTTAGATTAAACTGGCATATTTATGTTTGTCTAAACTGTAAAATACCAAAGTAATTGCATTATTATGGATTTCACCGAAAATCTTAATAATAAAAAATTAGCAAATTGAAAATAAATGCCAGCTTTTATGAGACTGTGACATTTTTTTCAGGGTATTATGAAAAGGAAGCAAAATTATGGCTGTGGTAAAACAAATTGCCATAATGTCTCGATTGTCCTGATATGATAAAGGCTACCCAATTCTTTAAATCAGCCTCAGGGCAAAAAATACAAGGTCGATGATATCTAAATCGAGACTGAACATAATGTTACAGCATCTAAGATCTGTGACGACTGAAATGCAAAGCAAGTTTAACACATTCTGTTTCTGTGGCGCTCATTTACGAATGTTACTGCTTTTTAAGTATATAATTCTATTTTTTCTGTCCGCAATTCAACAGCAAACGATGCTTTATCATAATGTTGTGGATGAAATCTCATTAAGAGAAAAAGTCATAGTCTGTAACCTGCACAGGTAATTATAAATATTTGGAAGTTCTTAGATTTACATTGTAATTCTCGAGTTTTATTCCTCGTTTTGAATAAATGATGCATTTCAAAGCACATGATAACTTCCCAAATGTATAATACATACATTAGACTCAAGTAACTAATAAATTAACACAGCATTTCCCATGGAATAACAAGACTTTTAAGACATTTTCAGACACAGGCTTTTAATTTCGTAAAAAATAATATTAAATAAATAAATAAAACACACGTTTACATTGTAACGACATTCACAACATATGTCACACAACATTAATATTAAAACACAAGCTCTAGGCCTACAAATACCGACCGAAATGCAGGTTTTATTGACAGATAGGTAAAAGAAAATATATCAAATATTAAGACATATTCAAGGTATTGATAAAATAATGTTCACCATGGATAAATACGCATTGACATCCCCGCCGCTAAAACCTAACAATGAAATTAAAAGTTGGCAGCACAAATAAATTAGCCGATTTTACGATTTAATTAATCTAAATTGTGGTTTGCTAGATCGTTATCCATAAATTTCACACATCACTTTGTGACTATACATTTGCAGAAAACGATAACGTCAGGAGATTTAGAAATGTCAAAAAAACCGATCAATAGTTTAACATACCCCTACATTTGACACAATAATTACTAAAAGCTAAATATATCTGTACATTGATATTTTTCGTAATTAACAAAAATAGATTAAGAAAATGTGTAGGGAAAAAAACTTAAACGAGGGTATTTTGGTTTGTTTCATTAAACTGTGCTTTAGCGTAGCGTTTGAAATGATCATTTCAATGAAAGGTACCTATGGACCATGATATTTGGATAAAAACTGATTTATCCTACTGGCAATTTTGGAAAAAAAAAATATTGACTAAATTTGTTAATAAAAGGTAAGGATTAATTCAACAGTGATTGGATTCATCGTGGCCTTAATCATGAAAGTACACTGATTGCATGCAATGTCGGGTTCAATGGTCATGTCAAAATATAGGCTAGCCTACAAATAAACAAATATTCGACTTATGTCAACTTCCCTTATAAAAGAAAGAATTCGGAGCGCACCAGGGGCGGCGAGGCCCGTTCGTTGAGGCCGCACCGTTATCATCTAACTATGTGAATAGAAGCTGTAGTAACCAACGTCCTTAGCGCAGTTCTTCTCGCATTCCCGAGTCGGTAACATTTCACTTTTCAACGGGGAAGCCGTTTCCGACACCGGCGTGGCCGACGGTGAAATACGTCTTCTCTTGGCCTGTTCGAATATCCCAGAGTCGCTCGAATCAATAGATTTTATTGATGAAGGCGTCTCTGTCCAGCTGGATTCCGACAGGTCTTTTGGCTTGGCGTCTTCGGAGGCACCCAGCGGAGATCTTTCCGTTGCCAGCGTGTCTCCTTCATCCACCACGTAGTTTGAGGCGCTAGTCCTGCTCCCGGCAGAATTTGGTGGCCAGCAGGAAAGAACCGAGCTCGATTTGCTGCAGTACTGAGGTGGCGTACGGGCGCCCCACCCTGAGGGGTCGGCGTAATAGCCCAGAGGTCTACCAGAGCACCCTGCAGCGGGGAGTGGAAGTGCCTTTACTCCAGCAGCTGCGTAAGACAGCAGGGTGGCCGCGTTACCGGCAAAATCAGCAGCGGCGGCAGCGTCGTATGCCGAGGTGGCAAAGTCCAGTCGGTTGTTGGCAGGGGTGACAAACCATCGCTGCGGGGAGGCCGCTGCGGTCTCGTCGGCTTGTTGCGGGGACAGCAAGCTGTTGCTTAAAGGGACGCTGCGGTCCGTGCCAGGACCGGTCCCGGTGCCAGGGTGGAAGCGGGATTTGGCATAAGTGCTGACAAACTGGTCCTGAAGGAAGGAACCAGCCATGGCATATCTCGCACTAGGCACGATCTGAGAGCGAGGCGAGTCACCAGGCGACGGAGTCAACCGATCAATGTCGCAACCTGTGTAGATGCTGAATAAAAAAACACACAAAGACGCCAAATTACACACACTTAGTAAATGTGCGTATATGTTTTACGTGTTGCATAAGTTGATGGATGACGAAAGTATTATACTGACAAACTGTTAAGCTGAAAACGGTTTAATGATAATCACGTTACTTTGTCGTGACAACGTTTATTGAAATTGTAGTTTCAAATTATTTAACTCAGTTTCTTACTTTATTACCTCCATTTAGGCTACAATACAGGCTATAAGAAATATATTTTATATCTATTACGTCACACGACAAACAAAGCATTGTATAAACGTCTTTGACAGATCCTTTTGTGTCAGATACATTATTCTTTTATACTAGAGATATTTGTGCAGATATTGTTTTATCCAACTAAACTACCCAATTTAATTTTGATGGCATTGTCTTTCGTTTACATGAATGAATGACCGGACTGAAATATTGTTCATTAATACTTAACTTTAAATATTAAAGAAAAACACAGCCATATTTTATAAAGGCATATAAATTTAAGCAAATTAAACGGCTTTAAAGGCTGCGGAGTCTTTCCCCAAGTGTCGGGATGTATATTCGCAGCAAAAACATTAAAAACTTTCTTAAATAGAACAAGACATTAGTTAATAAGCATACACATGCAGTTAAAAGAATATACTTAATTTTCCATATGTGAATAATACCTATAATTAAAGACGGATACAACTCTGTGTGTGGCATCATTATTATGTACATAATAAGCAAACGCTGTTTCAAAATCATTTGGAATGCACCGGTTTTCACTTTGTGTTGGTGTTTATAAGTATCCTTTAAGAAAATAAAGCCTGTAAAACTATAGGCTGTTTAATTAATGCAGTAGGATTCTTAAGGTTTACTTATTATTATCTCATTCATTGGATCATTTTACAATTTTATCATAGAGAAATCCAAAATTCGTGTGTTTCATCTCAGATCATTATTAGGTTAGTAGTGTAAAGTGTTAATCCTTTTTTTCCATTGGGCAACAATGTTGTGTTACCCGCATTTTAATCTATTTGAAACACTATCAGAAAGCATTATTAATGAACGCCAAGTCAGTTACATGTGTATGACAACAATGAAAAAACAATGAAACAAAGAATCGCACGCCATAAGCATTTCTTACGTATCGTAGTTATCCCGAAAACCCTTTGCAAATGGATTGTGGTCGATTTTTAACTGTGTGATCTGTAAAGAAGGAGAGGAAAAATGCAATGAATTTAAAATTATTAGACATTTTATACAAGTTAATATGTTTAAAAACTAATAAACGTAAATAGTTTTCTTACATCGGTATTCTGGTAGGCGGTGACGGCGATGAATTGCGTTTCGGGGAAAGTGAACGTTTGCACTCGGCCGGGTTGGCTGGAGTCCTCCGTCCCGTCCTCGTTTACTTCCACCACATGCAACCTAGGCTGGTACTTGTGGAGGGACTGCAGAACGACCATCTGCGGAGAGCAGCCGAGGAGACGGGGATAAAAAAAGACGTAGGTGTTAACGACTGTCACATCCTTTTCAGTCCCTTTCGCGAGCACAGAAAAGGGTGTCCATACTTTCAGGCCACTCGCTTGGCGAACCGTAATATGGCATAGTGTGAAAATCTGAATTTTCACGTCGCATCTTTTTTTTTTATTTTTTGCTCAAGGAAATACTGGTTTGCTATGGCGTTGTGAGATGCGATTTTATTTTTATGGAAATATATAAATCATTCCGATACATTATAAATAGGCTGCTTATATTACACAGCATACGCGCATTTCTGAATTTTTAATTTGACAATAAAACGCTAGGCCTACGTAATAGCTTATGTGTCATTTCCAGATTTTGAAGAGCCGAAGCTTACCTGTCCTGTATTATTTGAGGCGCCTTTATTGTTTGTTAATTTAAGTTTTCCAAAGGAAATTTCTTGGCGCATCCAGTGGGCGCCGGTGTTCGGGGAATCTGGGTGCATGTACACCCTGTTTCCTGGAGGGCAACATTATAAGGAAAATAGTTATTTACCTTTTTTAAAAACAAAAAAAAATACTGACATTAGTTATTAGCTCGTTTCATTATTTAAGGGAAGATGCGAAGTAAGGTTTATCATGCTTGTTTTCACACAGAAGGGGTGATTTTATCAGCGCTACGTGAGCGCTGACTCTCGACTAAATAATCAATATCGCCACCGCACGCACAATTCGCAACTATACTTGCTTAAAAACTTAATTAGGAGAACTTGCCTGTTACATTTGTATCCGCTTTACCACACGGAACCCACTTTCCTCCTTGAAATCTCCAGTGGTTGGGGTCGGCAAGAATTACATCCACAAAAATATTGTAATGAGCCGTCGGGTCCAGACCAGAAATATTAAAACTAAGAAAGGGGAACATTCGCCTAGAACAAAATGCGATTAAACAAATTGTCAGTCGATTGTAAAATATACCGACACTGCCCAAGATAATTCGATCGATAAATATTTTTGAAATACGAAATATATTCATTTAGAGCAGAGGAATTAAGCACAAATCATTTAAAACTAAATATTGTTATTTTTATGCATTACGTATTTGAAAACATCCGACGAATCTTCAGGTAATTTACTCGGCATTTTTATTATTATTAAACTGATGATAAACGAAGCATTTACAATTTTAAAAGTAATATTTTCCCAAAATAATGTTGTAGATACAGAAGACTACGAGAACAACAGTAACAACAACAAAACAACAACAACAACAATAATAATAGAACGAAAAAATGAACAACTACTACAAATGCAATAAAAACGGTTAATTTTGTGTTTACTCACCTTCCTTGCTTGGTGATTATCATTTCTGTCTGATGTCTGTGAAACTTCAGCCACAGAGCCCTGTTGCACAGATAGACTTGAGCTTTTCCAGGCACGAGCCCAGCTTGTGTCGAGGAGAACTGGTAAAAAGCCCCCCCTTGGTAAGTGTGTCCATACTGTTGCGCGTAAGGGTAACCCGCTGTTGGGTAGCCTTGCGGAGAGGTGTTGGTCAAAAGGCTGTTGTACGCTCCATTGGTTATCACCGGGTGATGAGGCATATAGCGGTTCGGACTCCCGATTGAAAAGGCGGGATGCGTTGGTCCGTGTTGACTCGGATAGGGGAACATGGCACTAGGAGACGCAGACACTGGCTGAGGCTGGTTGGATTGAGACAGGAGATACCGTTCTGCTGCAGATCCATCGAAATTGTGACGAATTTCAGAGACTCCTTCCAGAACAGGAGAGAGTTTGCTTCTCTGGACGTCCCCCGGTGCGTCCTTGGAGTCAGGAAAATTGTCTCCCTCCGACTGATTCGTCATCCCACTGGAATTTTTTTTCAGAGGTGAACTACTCTCCAGGTTGTCACTAGCGGACATAACAGGGTGGTCTTGTATGGCTAGCTCGGATCCGTCTGAGTTGGGAAAACCACTGCCCACATTCAGAAATTTCTTGGAGAGCATGATGGACGGCGAGATACAATGCCCCAGCTGCATAGCTCGGTTACAAACGGCGACTCACGCAACCTTTGTGAAATATCCACTCGCTTAACTCAACGCCCCACAAATCGAGTTAGAGAGAAAACGCCTTCCTGCGGTTTTAACTAGCTTTTCAGTTAGACGACAAATGAGCCAATTGACACTACGCTGCAATCAGGAACGATTCGCTTTTGATCTTTCTGCCAGCAACGCTAATGAAACGACTTTTGCTATTGGTTAGCCCGTGACAGTAATTTAATTAGACAGACTTTAATTAGGATAATCATCTGAGCCCTCATTTCAATGTATATAGCAAACATCAAGAGATGCTTCTGGATGCGATAAGGTCGTTTTGGTCCTCAGTTATGTATACACATATATAAGTGACTTTCAGCTATATGTATTTCCAGTAGTTTGGCAATTTAGTAGGACTATCTCAATGTCAGTACTAGTATTTTATGTTCATGTTCGTAGGATATGAAAGATAAAACTCTAAAATGGTAGGTAAAATCCTTGTATTGTGGACGATTTGTTTACTGACATTTCTTAGATTTTTGTATACTTTTTATGATTACAGGGAAATATGTGTTTGTTCATTTAGCAGAAGTAGCGAAGTGTGTTGACCATGCAGTGAAACGACAATTTATTATTAAAACACCGAATATGACAGCTAGTGGTCATGCCTTAAAATGCTTGTGATATAGCGTGAAATCTCTCAGTACCTTTAAAGATAGGTTACTGGTCCCAGGACAAATAAATATTTAATGCAAGCAGGCTACTTAGACGTATGACTGAAGAGGGTCTTCGTACCAAATGCATTTGCCAAATGAATACTTATATCATCGTAACAAATGGCACCTTTTTATTATCAAATCCTGCAAAAAAAGTCATGTTCAAAGAAATGTTAAGCAGTAAGTAGAATATTATATTCAAGTGCAGTTACAGCGGCAGATTAATCGGAATACACGGTCACATTTAAATCACTTTGCATGAATTTCAAAATCATTTATGAGTTTGCTAAATATAGACATAAATAGCGAAAGTCCGTAACCTGGACCCGGTATTTGTTAACGGTTTGAGTGCCTCCGGTATTCCCGCACAGCGCATTATTTTCTTCAGCATAAACGTAAACATTTTGTGTATTCAGATTTAATCGAAATCACGTCCAAATGAGTACATCCGAATATTTTCAATTTGTCAACATAGTCAACTAAAGCTGGTATTCTTTAAGTTTAATTCATTTCTGGGGGGAAATAATACTCGAGGGAAAACTGCATGTTCTCAGCACGATATGGGCCAATTATTTTTATGAGCGAGAGACTTCATGATGTATAGGGGACTGTGACAGAATCCTTGCCAAAATCCCGGAAAACAGACTGCAGTCCATCCCTCGCCATAGCCTCTGGTTTTATTGTGGATTTTAAGTGCGGTTACCTTAAAATGTATTACGATTGCGCTTAGACATGCTCAAGATAAGCATGTTGTTCCATTTAAATATGGAAATAATAATGTAAGAATGGCCCCTGGACCTTAAGAGAAAAATATGATGCATGTAAAAAATTTTTACATACACGCAAATATATATGAGTGTGCGTGTAAATGAGCACCTGCTAATTACTAAAGTTGGACCTTCTTGTGTGTGATGTAAGAAAATAAATCATGCATATGGCTTTAACGCAGATGTTTCACGGTGATGTTTAATTTCGGGAAAAAATGATTTATCACCTCTAGGAATGTCTAATACCTGTTGAGTAATAGTAATGACCGTTATAGACACAACATGATTTTTTTTTCTTGGTTGAGGCATAAAAACACGGAAACGAAGTCTGGCGATTTTAAGCATGTTGGATGTGGGTTTTGTTTATATAGTTACGCATTCGCTTTATTGCGCTTGCCTGTTGTAGCCTATATATTTAGTTTTGCGCTACAGGCCGTTATAAAATAGACTTAGTAGGCTTTGTGGGCAGTATATTTAATTGTGAAACCAAATATTTAAAATCAAAGACACGAAACTGAGATTAAATGTGGAAACCTTTATACGTATTCGGTGTAAAAAGCAGCAAACTGCAATAGACAGGCATGTCGCAAAAAAACAGCAAGGCCCAGAATAAGTTAAAAATAATGACAATTTAAAAAGACCATCAATGACACTTTACGGCTAGACAAGTTTCCCAATTCTATTTTCACAATATCACACTGCAGGTGTACAGGGAGAGGCAAATGCATTTTAATGCAAGATCTTGACACGTAATTTTGCATATTTGCATTACATATGTCTTTTGATGTACATTTTCTTGCCTAAATAAACATCAAAACAAAATGACAGGATAACAGAAAATTCTGATTCAGTACAGCAACGTCAAAATAGGCACAGTACTGGGAATCATCAGTGCAATACTGTACACTGCTGATAAGGACATCAAGTCTATTTGCAAGACAAGGTTCTGTCCTCATAGACGGCCCTGCTTCAGTAAACATTTTAAAATGGATTCACCCTAACAGGATATGAACCCACACAGAGACATGAGATTCACTGCGGGAGCCCCACATCCAACATATTGCGGGCAATATCAGAAGTCGTCGCAGCCTCCATTGCAAAAGATCGTCGCATCCTGCAAGAAAAACACGAAAAAATATCAATGAAGAGGATGGAAGGGAAGGACCCAATAATATGCACATTGGTTAATACGCTTGAATTAATTATCACTATTGTACTACTTTACTCAGGTTGGCCGCCGACATCAACGAAACGGTTTGATTAATGCATCCTTCACATGCAGGGCTCGAGTCTCTGGCTGCGCATTCTGGGTGGTGACAGACGACAGCTTTTGCATCTTTTATTGTATGACTCACGCAGTTTGACAGTCCGCGTTAGATAACTAGATATAACTATAGTAGCACAGAAAATCAACTCCAAGGATATATCAACCTGTCTCCTTTTTTTTTTCTTCCCTGTGCTGGAAAAATGAAACGTGCAAGATCCATTGCATTTACAGCCTTGCAATGATCCTGCCAGAATAATTAAGCCTTTTTTTTTTTTTTTGTGAAACGTGCAAGATCCATTGCATTTACAGCCTTGTAATGTTTCTGCCAGAATAATTAAGCCATTTTTGTGATTTGTATTGAATAAACTGTGGGGCGACACTTTGGGTAAGGGAGGTGCAGAATAAAAACATATTATCTGGCAAGAGTCAGGTACAATCCTAACCCCCAGGCATTCCAGTGAGCTGCTGTGTGGGGGCTGGAGGACTCATGTCCTGTTCAACTGCAGTCTAAAATCAGCTCAGGTCGAGCTACTTTCCAGTGAAGAACTGGCACACTGGAGCAGTGACGACCAAACTCGCCAAGCAGCACTGGCTACGCAGACAAGGCCTCAGATCTCAGCCAGCCCCGGTGTCTCCTTGCCGGCCTGACAGTGACACTGCGGTCACCCACATCACTTCCCCTCTTCAGCCCCCCCAGTGGAAGTTTGAAAGCATCTGTCCGGGCAAGTCACAGATGAGAGAAGACTGGCACAATGGTGACACTGAGAAATGTACAGTCTAATGTGCTTCACAAATGGTCACACGATCAACGACGAAAAAGTACACGGCTGGTTTTTTTTTTACCCACAGGTACCTCTTAGTAAATATTACATTCATTAATTGTTACAGCTGTTGGATAACATCTGCATACACATCCTTCATGGGCAGTGAACAGCTGTGCCACAAAACACAAATCAACCGGGTCCTGTCCACTTATGTAGTGATTTTATGGTTTAAACAAATGACTTTCTGAATGGCAACAGTGACCTTCATGGTATAGTACCTGGAATTTTCCCAAGAAAGTACCGGAAAGTGCCAGTGTCATGGCACTTGAGGTCATTCTTCCTGAGACATACAGCATTCACAAATCATGCTCGGTCCGTATAATTAGAGCCTTAAAAAAATATATAATATAAATGAACAGCAAGAAAGTGATGTCATAACCATCCGTCACATGACCATCTCCAATACGGCTTCCTGTTCGGGCGGCCGACGACAGCCGAACGCCACATCGTGCTGAAATTATGTGTAAACACAGAGGCCTGAAAGTGTGAAATTCGGGGGTGTCCTGTTACTCAGGTTCTGCAGAGAGGTGGAGGGGCTGCCGTCCTAATGATGAGGCTTACATCTGCGAGGCTAACGAGAGAGGTCATTACCCGCGGTGGAATAAGGTCCAGTAATCTATTCTCCTGAAACACACAAGCATGGACTTGCCTGTGCCCAATCAAAGCAGGCGGCCATCTACCACTCATTACAGGATTATTGTTCACTTTTGGGCATTATCATATAATAAGTAAACAAGGCTCTTTTTTTTTTTTTTTAACTGCTCACGAGGTAAACCACTGAGTGGCAGGTTGCCCTCCATGCGCGTTTGCTCCAGCGCTCTGCACATATTAGCCTGCTCTGTGGTCAAAATCACCCAGGAGCCAGTGTCATCATTAATGGCAAGACCGTTCCATCCCTCAGGACCTCTTTGTGTGTGTTAGAGAGGACTTAACTACTCAGTTTGGGCATAAACAAAGGCTGGTGAGTCTGGATGAAGGGCAGGCTCAGGCACCGATTTAGACGCCTATATTAGCGACGGGCCCCCTATATAAAAGGGGGGCTGGGCACCAAAGTTGGCTGGCAGGCCTATTTTTTTTTCACCACAGAAATTTGAAAATAAATTCAAATGTCCACCCCCCTAACCATCCAGTCCACATCACTGCTTAGCCAGTACAGGATGATGGTGGAAATAAATTAAAAATTAATTAAAAATTAAATTTAATGAAAATTTGAAATTGCCACGTAGTGTATATACACGGTCATACATGCATACATACATATATGACCACACCACAGGATCAGATGGGCGACTTGTTTAATTGGCCAGGACCAGGCAATTGCTTTGGTCCTCATCCCAGAACCAAGCCCTGTACCAGCATCGATCAGTGCGGGGACGTCGATAACGGGCTCGAACACAGCACAGCTGCAAAATGTCAGGCTGGTCGGTAAACACCCCCCCCCCCTCCCCAAAAGCAGAGGCCTAATATTCTGCACATCCTGCACCTGCATATGCACCTCTGGCTCCGTGCCAGAGTCCTTAATGAAAGACGCTCCCGCCAGTCGCACGGTCACTGACAGACGTTTTGACTCAGGGGCGACACGTCTGCTTGCCAGCCCGCGTCCTCCTCTGCCGGACGTTCGACCCATAAAAGGCGTCGCTCCCGGCCAGATCCGATTCTCCGCCGTACCTTACCACGCGTCCGCCGCTGCCGCCATTCCTGGCCGGTCACTCAGGGCGGGGCTGAAAGAGAGCGTGAGCCTTGGGGATTTACCTAATGCCCAGCACTGTCACTATCAATGACGTGACCAGGCACGGAAAATGACAAGAAAATTACAGCCAGTGAGGATCCGGAGACCGGGAACGCTGCCCCAGTCAGATGCGATTGCTTTATCCGACTATAGAATAGCCCCTCTCATGTCGGATGGATAAACATGTGGCTGTCAGAGCAGCGGTGAGGGCTGGGTACTCACAGCGCTGAACCCAAAAGCGTATGGTCAAGGTTATTAGAGATTCATGACAGGTAGTGGCTTATATTACAGTGTCACTAAAATTTTCATGGGGATGCATTCAAGATGGCATCTAAGTTATTTATATGTTGTTTGCCAGATGTCACTTCAGCAGCTGTACCTATAAATCAGCGCAAAGTCTTTTTTATTAAGTTGAAGGAAGTGTGGCAGGATGGTCCGCTTCTTATTAAAAGAATTTGCTTAACTGCAGCTTTGTTTAAACCGAATCTGAACATGACCTCTCACCCCTGTTTCTCCCGTCCCCCCCCCAGGAAGAATCAGGGTGCAGCATGGAGAAAAAGGCAGCTGGTGGTCTACAGAAGGCTGCCTGGGCAGTTGTGGCTTTTAAACCCTTATTAGCTGCCCCCCCCCCCCCCCCCCGAAGCATGGCCATGGTGTCCCGGGGGGGGCACTTTCTTTTCTCTCATAATTATGCCTGCAGAAAAAAAGAATCACAGATGAAATCACAGACAAAAAAATTAAAGAATGTTTCGTGTGACTATCCATTATTGTAACAATTTGATACACCTTCGTGACAATGCAAGACATGTGACCATTCAGTTTTCTGGCTAACGCACGGCAGATTGCCTTTGTATGAGTTTCATTATGACATCACAGAACGTGTATTCACCAGGTGCTCCACTATTAAATCACCACCAATGACAAACACTGCATTTAAAAGCCATGAAAACGCCGCTTAGGGATTACAGAAGGTCTGAGGTCCTGCGTGTGCTGCTGTGATTTACCCATGACTGCAATGACCTGTCATTGTCACCCAGTTAAAAGGTATACCCATAACAGCAGTAACCACTTACAGCCACTTGGTTATAATGCCCTAGAGTGGAGACTACTGACCATTTGGTATGGTGAGAGAAAAAAAAACAATTTTAAACCAGATTACTCAGCTTTAGCACGACAGTAATGTATACCAGAAAATTGTATTTGCGTTAATACATTATTTATAAGAATATAAGTATATTACAAGTACAAAAGCACAGAATACAGTTCAGGTTAAGCTAACTCACAGCTTAGATTTAGTACCCAATACAGAAAAGTGTATTTTAGGTCATTAAAATGGCCCATATTTTTTTTTTACCTTTGTATTTAATACGTAACAGTAAAATGCATAACATTATCGAGTGCCGTCACAGCAAACGGTCGCGATGCGTCCCTCCGCCCATTCGGCGACCCCAGAGGTGCACGGCTTGATGGCGTGGCGCTGTGGATGGAGTTTAGGAGCACGTCTGGGTCACCACATCATACAGTCACAGGCCCGGCCAGCACGCCCTCCCCCCCCCCCCCCCCAGTCCTCAGCCCAGAGAGACTAATTAAAAAGGGAACGTGGCCTCTCTGAGTAATCAGCCCCCTCCATTAGAAGAGGCTTTTACTGTGTATAGATTTATAAGCGTGTCCTGTAGCCTGATCATGGTGTAAAATCATAACACACTAATAATAATCATGGTCTGGGCCTGATGATGCTTAGAAACACAAACAAAACTGACCTTAAAATTCAAAAACTTAATTACAAGACACAATACAGAATTTGTTAATACACCTAACTCTGAATAAATATTAACCCGTTTCATTTCAGCGTATAAATGTAAGGGTTTAAGTTTTAAGCAGTGATTGCGGCTTTACGTATGCAAATGTCTTTCTGTGTTTTAATATCTCCCAGCGTGCATATCCATATTTCGGCTGCATTTTTTTTCCCTTCCATCCACAGTTGGCTCTCGGATGAAAGCAGAAGCCCCGCTATTGGGCCAAATGTTATTTACATGTGTTATTCCTGCTGTCTTTTTCTCTGGACCCCTCAAATAAATGTTTTTCAATTAACACTTTTATACACAAGGCATTCAGATGCGGTAGCTGGGAAGGAGACGATACAACATAGAAATCCCAGGCCGCTTCGATATATGAAAAAAAATTACAGCACAACTATGATACAACTGTTCCGTCCATTTGGTATATATCTCCCCTCCCCGCTTAATTCTGTATTGTGTTTCACAATTTCAGCTCCCCCTTCCCAACTATAATTTTCACCCCCAATAAAAGGATTGTTTTGATATAAAGTAACAACGACAAAGAACAACTTAAACAAAACAGGTAGCCCCCAATCCGAAGGGGAAAAATGCAAAATGCGAAATTCGAAAGGATCAGTGTTAAATGTTGTGATAGCTAGACTGAGAATAAGAAGGATGTGGGGATGACTCTCTTTGATTTATTAATGTCGCGTTACGTTCCTCCATGCAACAACCTGGATTGCACAAAGCACATCTCAAAAATCATAAGCATCTATACTGCAAAAAATAAATGATAATGATAATAAAATGAGGTGCTGAGTCATCCTATGCAGACTGCCCCCTGACTTGTGCCCTGTGCTTCCTGGGAAAGACTCCAGGCCCACTGCGATGCTGTACTGGTTGGGCGCTTACAGACTATTGATGGGGCTCTGAGTCCCCAGTATGTCGTAACGGTGTACCTTTAACAGTGCCAGCAAGGAAAACAGGGTGTCTAGCATATTAGATACCTAGCATAAGTTCAGACACCACGATCCACAAATGGACTAAAAAATCCAGCAATCAGGCAGGCTGAGACTCCATACTTCAGTCTTGTGAGATAAACGCCTATCATGTAAAGCTTGATAAATAGGTGAAGAGTATGAGAACACGGTCTCAAAAACTGTGACTTTTATCACCTGCAAATGACCGATTATCGACTGTCCGACGTGTCGCCGGGTCTCGTTAAAAATTAAGGGGCCCGCATGACCACGGGGGCGGCGGCCATTCTGTTCCTCCTGCTGCCACGAGCTAGAACCCATCCGCAGCTAAAGAACATCAGCCTGCATCCCCGGCGTGCCCACGGCATGAAAAATTCAAGAAAGCTGTACTTTTTAAGGCCATTTCCCATGAAAGGCGCCGGTCGGACCGCGCTGACTTATGACGGATGAATAGGATTGGACTGTTGTGATTGTGGCCTTGATGTTTGTAACGTCGGAATTATTTATAAAACATCAATTTGAGCTTAAGAAGAGAGATGGAGTCCGGTGTGTGCATTTCTGTTCCGGCCCCTCAGAGAATTTCTATTTATTTGGCCTGAAATGTAGAGGATTTAAAAAAAAAAAACAGGAAAGTCTCTGTGAAGCATGTCTGTGAAGGGGGTCAAAATGATATGGCGTTTCTCACACAACTCAGACACTGCTAGAGCTCTGAAATCTGCATAAGATATTTACGCCAAAATAAAAGGCGAAGAGCTTTGCAGTTCGGGGAACTTTTGCGCTACGGAACAATGATCGCCAAAGAACAGCATCCCATAGCTGTTTGTATGCAAACAGAGCAAAGCGTTTTATTTTATTTTGCTGTTTATGCTAAGATGACAATTCAGAGGCGAAATTCGAAATTTGTCCACTGGACCCCTAGCATACCATGTTTGATTGATCTTTACCTCATCAAATTATTACTATTTATTACCGACTTTGTTCATTAATGAAGAGGGGAAATTGAATGAATACAATGGCTGAGGTGCCCCTGACGAGAGGTTTGGGAACCAAAGCTGTGTTTTTCGAGCCGTCCGTCAAGATATCAGTAACTTTTCTGGAGAGAAGAAGAAATTCTTGTTATTTTGTATAGTGTATTCATTTGCATGTAATTTAATAGTGATTTTTTTTTTTTTACTAAATGTACACTTGGTACAGGGACAAATAGCTTTAAACATTTTCTTTGATGACTTCCACAGTAATGAATGTGGTTACTCCTCTGATGCATTTTACATGGCAAAAAACAATCTCAAGCCCAGTTCTAGTAAGAGAATGAAGGAAGGAAATTTCTGTTGGAGATGCTGAATGCAAAGGCCATATAAGTGTCCCCGTTACATGAGCAGACAGGACTGGAAGGTTGGCATGGTTCTCATTGGCAACGCAGCGTGAAAAGTCAGGCTGACCGATTAGCGGCTGTTGCCTGGTCTCGTTTATCGAGGTAACGTGAGATCCAGGAGAAAATTCCTAAAGGGTACCAGCGTTGCCCACTGACGGAACGTGACGCAAGCATCCCACGGCCTTCCTCCCTGAACCGGCAGGCCGGCACCCGACGTGCGCACGGTTTACAGGACCGTACGCAACTGGATACGTTAGTTCCTCAGAGCATCGGATCTGCTCCGAACGCGGAAGCCGAACTTTCGCCCGGAAAAGCATCCGGTCGCACGAGTGGAGCCCGACCGCAGTACAGGGAGCCCTGAGCCAATTTCCGCATGTCGCACGGTGTCTCTTGGTCGGCCTCCCCGTGGCAAAGTGAAATGGAATTGCGTCTCACATTCACAGACAGCTCTGCGAGGGTGATAATAGAACCGCTCCCTGCTGTCTGTAGGCAGGAAATAGGAAACTGACATATGGGGCTTGGAAGCAAATAGAAAACGAAAAAATGTCCAGGCTGAAAGTGGAGGGGGGGCGGGGGGGGGCAGCGCACACATGAATCCAAAGGTTAATGATCATTCTGGAATTCGAGTCAGGGAACTCAGCTAAGTTAAGAGGCTAAGTTCAAAAATCCCAGGTTGGGTATTTTTTTCTTTTTCCTTCTGTCGCCCCCGCTGCCCAAACAGTGAATAAAATGTCAGTATCTCATTACTTGCTCACGTCAAAAAGAGAGGCCACTTAAGGGGACTAACACGTGTGATCATATTACTCAGGCAACAGATAAATAACCTCTGCAAATCAGGTCTTACTCGACACGCGTGAGACATTTAAATGATCTTCGGGTCCTTGGTTTTGCATTCAGAAAGTTATACTAAAAACCGCTATAATAATTATTAATAACTATAAATTCATCTATATAAACAAAGCAAAAAGCACAATAATAATTTTTTTTTTTTTTTTTAATTCTCACCCAGGAAGACGTCCCTCTGAGGAATAGGCTGTGAGATGTTAGTAACCTTCTTTCGATGCATGGGGTCAGATCCATAGTCTGCAGCGATGGTACTCTCCAACAGGCCCACCATAGCTCTGTGGATCCCTGCAGTGGGGCCCTGGTCTGTTTTACCGTCCTTCCTAGCCCCTTGATGGGCAATCTCTCCTGCTTCCTCTGAGTGAAATCTTGCCCACGAGGAGGATGAAGACCTCTGTAGGACTCACAGAGCATGAAGGATTATTAAGCGCAACATCGGACTAAAAATAAAATAAGGCGCCTTTAGCTTCCCGCTATCGTTGGAGGGCCACATCGTTAGGGGCGACGTGTGCGTTAACAGAGGATAAAGCCAGCTCTCAGCTTTTCATCCCGTTACCACACCTTGACTGAGTCACTTTTTACCCTTTCATCACTCGACACTGATTTCTCAACCCTTTAAATATCAATTAAAACAGCAGCGGACCTCCAGGCTCGATCAGGAAGCAATTTGCGGAGTGTTAGACGCCGCTGAGCCTTTTGTTAACATTTTCTTTTTTCATATACTTTTTTCCCCTCTTCACAGCGAAGGTATTTGACTAAGCGGGTGACAACTGCTGAAATAGACAAAGGTGTCATCACAAAATGGCCGCCGCGATGCGGAAGACCTCGAATGCTGAGGGCTAGCTGCTGTGATGCCAGTGCATCAACAAAGAAGGAAGCTGCTATATTATGTAAACATCCGTGTATTATGTTATATATACATACTCAGTGTCCAGTTTATTAGGAACACCTGCTGGTCAACGCAAATTAAGTGCAGTAAGTCAGGTGGTTACAATTGAATACAAACAGAAGACTGACAGGGTCAAGAGCTTAGAATGTGTTAGAATGGCTAAGATTTATGTTCTAAGTGATTTTTAACATGGTGTAATTGTTGGTGCCAGACGTGGTGGTTCCAGCATCTTATAAGCAGTCACCTTCCTGGGATTTTCACACACTACTGTGTCTATGGTTTACAGAGAGCGGTGCGATAAGCAAGAAACATCCAGCAAGCGGCAGTTTCTGTGGCCAAAAACACCTTGTTAATGAGAGAGGTTAGAAGAGAGCGGCCAGACTCGTTAAAGCTAACGGGAAGGCCACAAGTGCAAAATTAACAGCTCAGTCCAACAATGGTATGCAAAGTGGCAACTCGGAACACACAGCTTGTCTAGCCTTGAAGCAGTTCTGGAGGCAAAACGAGGTCCTACCCATCGCTAGCTTGAGGGTACCTAACCACATGGCCACTGAGCATATATACACAAACCATTCCACATCCTTACCTCTCTGCCTGCTCAGGTCCATGCTACATTCTCGCAAGACGCCTGGCTGCATTGCCTTATTTAAGGCTGCAACCCTAAAACAGAGAAAGTTGGGAGGGGGAACGCAGACCTTCAAAATCCAGAATTGATTCATAGTCGATATTTTTGATACGTGTGCTTGTTGCCGACATCATTAACAAGCATCTACATTTATAAAACCCACATTTGCCACATTTACCATGCCTTTATTTAGCATTAACAACATCTTTATTAATGATGGGTATGAAAAATATTTTGCCCACACAAAACAAACGAACGTGCCAACAGGGATTGATGACTAAACATGAAATTGTGGACGTTACTTGGATAGGCGTGACTGTAATGTACCTAGGAAGCTGTCGCTCATGCAGTAAAGTTGACTGAGGCCATTACTACCTTCAGTAGTAAGCATTTACCAATCATTACCAAGCGAGCAGACACTCCCATATCTTGTGGCCATCAAGTACCCATAACGAGCCCCTATACTCCATGGAACAACAATGACAGTAAGTTACCAAAGACTTGACATGAATACTGACCTGATCAAGTCCAGTGTAAGCCTGGAGTTCATTTCAGAGCGGCACAAACCTTTGTGGATGTTGCACATAGTCTACTGGGGGGAAAAAACACACACATACACATACACACACTATTGACTGTATAACTAAACATGGAAGTAATTAGTAAAACATTTTAAATCCATTTATTTAAAACTAAGCTATATTCTTTTCACTGTGTTTATGATATATAAATATTTAAATTTCAGTAAGGAAAGAAGGCCATACCTGTATCATTAAGATTATATATTTATGTTATTTTATATATCATTTATTAGCATTCTCCATAACTGCTGTTTTTTATTTTTTAAAAAATGTTAACACACTGTAATTTGGCCACCAAAACACTTATTTAACAACTCTACTTATTAAAGAAATTAAATGAAAACATCTGTTAATTAATGTTTATTTCACACTTTGATGGAAGATGGGCTCAAACACATTAACTATTGGACATCAGTCAACAGTGATATCACTGTGTTCGCAACAGGTTAATACAAGTGACCCTAGTCTCTATATTTTTTTACTGCATGCTACAGCTAACCCTACTGGCACCGCATCCAAAGGCGTACAAATTCTTACAATGCGGCGTCTCCCATCGTTTGACGTTAAAGGTTTCTTTAAGTTAAAAATTTAACCTCTATGTAAAGTAACACCAGTTTCGCCAGTATACGGGAGTACAAAACCGCTACTAACAATAGCGTTAAAAACACAATATTTACTTCCACAAACGTTACTATAATCATTTTTTAAAAAAACTGCACCAAACAAAATGTTTACGTTCAAAAATCCTTTCTTCAAGTAGTATGACGCGATCTAAAAAAAATCTATTTCCCACGTTAATTACATAATTCACAAAAACAACACTTCTAAGTGAATTTATATGCAGTTATAGTGGTAACTTGCTTCCTTACGCAAGGCACGACGTACAAATCGATACAAATTTCCTGTTCTACGGTCATCAATACATTTGCCCCAGAATACAAACACTCCTCTCCCCTTCTTTAAGCCTGACAGGCCACAAACATACAAAACCAGAATAGTTTTTAGTAAAACTGAAAACGTCTATCACTTTTTACACAGCCCTTTCGCGCGGTCATGTTACGCAACTGTAAGCGAAAGAGATGCAACATGCATCATAAGCTATAACTTAAAATGCAAGACATAAGAGATGCGTTACTGATATATCTACTAAGGGTTTTTATTACGCCTCATAAAAAAATACAGCACCAGACGAGTGCAAACTGGCTGCCAGATTGACTGAACAGGATCATTCAAAGGACACCCTACGTTTCCTTTACATTCAGGGGCTGCTCACGCCGTAATGATGGTGTTACATTCTGTCTGGAAGCTTCTCCATCTTACCTGTTGACTGTTAAATGAGGGGCATGAGAATTGGGAGACGCACTCTTGCCCAGCTGCAACTGTTGCCCGGGCATCTGCTATGAGGGGGCTGGGGTGCATTGGGGAAAAGGAAACGGCAGCGAGTAAACCAAAGTCACCGCGGATCAGACATAAGGAAAATCCACAGCTGCAGGACTAATTTGCATCTACTGCTCAAATATCTAACCACAGACATGGAAAAGCAGTCATTAAGTCATTAGATATACCAATATCATTTTTAAAATTAGATAAAGCACATCCTCATTACACAGCAGTGTTCCATATTTTTCAAGATGGGAGAGTAATTATTGCTAAGTATGTCTGGCTGTGGTGTCTACCAATATCTTAAACACCTGACAGTACCACACGACAATCCCCTATTAATTCCTAGTTTAGGACTCAATATTCATTTTAAACAGTAACTCCCTTCTGAGTTTTGATCTTAATAATAGGCGTGCAATACGTACTTCGGAGGAACAATTCTGGCGAGTGGACAGTTGCTCAGTAATGCACACCGATAAAATGAATGACGAAGGTCACTTTGCAAGCTAAAGATTTATCTAGAAGGCGTCATATTTGCCTTATTTATTTATCTGTTTATTTATTTGCCAGTGTATGTGCAGAGAGAAGAAACACTGACGCTTAAAATCCACCACAAGTTTATTGCCGTAAAGAAATATGTGCGGGGGAAATAATTCATTTTGGATTTACACATGGATGGTTACCTAATAAGACAGCAAGAGGCTAACCGGTGACAAAGTCTGCTCTCGTCTTCCCTTTTGATTCCTCCAATTATCCGTGTGACTGTAATGGCGGTGTGAAAGCAAAACACCGGCGGGTTGCGGGGCAAGGCAACAAGCAAACAGCCACCCTGCAGACAATGGCTTTATCGCGGTATCCAAAGATAACTTGCAGATTGGGGCACTGGGAACACTTCGCAGGTAGCTGTCACGGGTGCGGCAGGAGAAAATTGCGTTCGTAGTCCCCAGGTAGAAAAAGCTGTGAAGAAAATACGCCCACTATTTGTCTTGCGCTAAATTAAAAGCAGAAAAAAAGGAATTAACAAAATTTCTTCCAGATCATCAGTACACCTGTCATAAACTGCATGTCGTTTATTACAACTCCACCCCTCCATGTAATTGTCTTATTATTATAGATTATATTAATGTCTTATTTATACGTGGGTGACAATATGACATAAATACAGAACGGTATCCTATCAAGTTCGCCGTATTTGAGCACCTCATTTCGGCCCGTCTCTGTTTTAAGAGCCATAGACATAAATATGGGGCCCCCGTTCTTTTCCGTTTTAAGAGATACTGCAATTAAAAGACAGCTGTCCTTGAATGAAAAGAGTTTTTTAATAGAAAAATCTGTTCTAGTGAAGTAATTACCAAAACCCCAAAGACAACGAAAGACTGGGCGCACTGGCACACGAGCTGGAGCCCTGGGGGGGTGGGGGGCACGGAAACCGGGAACATTACATATGGTGTGCCATTTTAACAGGTTTTGCACCAAAACAAGTAAGAGCCCCACCGCACACGATTGAGTACAGGAGAAAAGCCAGGTTTGCAATCACCCCGCCCACATTTCACCTCACACCAATTCGGATAGAAACAGATATGCTTGTATTTTATCATTACCTAAAACTCTACGCGTATGTACATATTAAACTGTAGATGCTAGTGCGCATGTGCAGTATGTATGTAGGCTACGCATAAGGCACTATATAGAATCAGTAGATGCAAAAAGCTCAGCCGCGTCCTCCAGATTGGAGCCGCGAAACTGGGCGCTTAATGAAGTCGTCCACCCACTGATGTGAAGAGGTGTCAGTCAGAGACCCTCTCTGCCAGCATGCGGATCAACTTTGCCCAAGCCAGATGGTTTCCTAACACTGCATAAATAGTTTGATTTGTGAGCAAACCTCAATAACAAGGTTCACGCACATGTATACGGGACAACTGTATAGTCGTCAAATGGATATATTTATATATTTTTAAACTGTGCACTGATAACCTCTGAGCAAACGCCATGTACGATTAAATAAAGAGAAAAATATACATAGATATCGAGCTTTCAAGAAATTATGTTGATCTTGTTTAGGCAGGGCCACCAACAACATATCAGAATTTGAGGCTCTTTTGTTTACAAAGTGTTAGGAGAAGCCATTTGTCATTGTAACAATGGCTTTGCTCGAACCACAATGTGTTATACACCAAGTTCCTCCTCTGCAAATTTGTTAACACAATTAGATAGATTACTCCACCTTTCCTATGGTGTGAACTGGTATCAATTATTTAGCTATCCTTCCATTAATACATTTCATTGAAATACCTGCTAATGACTTGTGAACCCAGGCGTTAGTGTGTGACTGGAGTCGCTGTGGCGATTTATTATACTGTATGTTCACATTGGTGTAGAATGCCCTTTCTGGGCATTTTAAATTCAACCTGATGTGAGAATGTCCACATTACACTCAGCCAAAGGTGTTTATGATCTTGTAACGTCTTAATCATGGAGACCCGTGAGGGGAGGGTAGATGACTTCTACCTGCAAAAGGGACTCGAAGGAAAACAAGAAAAAAAAATCTCCTTAGAGGTTTTTGCTAGGTGCTGGAGATTCACACCACGCAAGGTGTTTTCTGGCAGCACAGGAGAGAGGCTTTGGAGGGGACAGACACGGTAGAGGACCATATTGTGCAAAGGGAGGGAAGGTAAAAGTCTGGGTGTTTATTCGATCCCACGATAAACATCTGAACGTCCGTGATTCCTCCCTTTCAGCGCCCTATACGACAGAAAACAAAAGACTGAAAGCATACTATCGGAGCGAGTATCTTGGAAACCAGTCCCTGTTCTAATTGTGTCTACGCAAGGCCATATGGACATGTGTGAAAATAGAAATTTATTGAAGTACACGAAGATTTATTCAGGGGGAGGGAAAAAAAACATGACACGCTTTATCTGATTTTAAAAGATCGCATCCGAAGCCTAACGCCCATCTCACGAATAGATGTTTAAAACAATTCTTTAAAGGCGCCATTAATTCAGATGCTTGATTCCTTGTGAATTGGAGGGAGCCGAGTCGTATTGCCTAACAGTTTATTTAAGTCCTGAATATTAAGGGAGGAGGTAGGGGGGAAAACAAGCTGCGGGCGGAGCTCTCCCCTCTGATGTACAGAGGCAGCCTGTTAGCGGAGGTGTTAATTGGCAAATTCAGTACAAGTCAGAAGCATGTTCCGCGTCGTCCTCGCCCAGTAAGGCAAGGTCATTAAACTGGGAATGAATTCTTTCATGCTGGCTTAACCCCTTGCTTCGCGAGGCACAATTTTCACCACCAACCCCCCCCCTCACATCCTCCCCAGTTTTCAGCCGCTGTAATGAAAAAGCCCCACCGGCGAAAATCAGAGGCTCCAACAGCAGCATTGCCGCGGTTAATTTATTTTCGCCTTTTCTCTCACTATCGAGGTAGAAGCAACATGCAAGTATTTATAGTATTACTCTTTTGTTGCGTTTTTTTCCATTATTAATTGTCCTAAGTGGAAATTGAAATTTTATTATATTTTAGGGCTTCGTTCCCAAAACCCCAAGTATTTCCCCGCAGGAGTACCACGTGGAGCCACGACACCAGCGTCACCGTGTTTCGTGGCCGCGAGGTGTCCGCGCAAACAGCGTGGCCGCTTGCGTTTAAGACGCAGTGACACTCGACAAACGAGCCGGTTCGGTGAGCCTGGCGAGATCTTCAAATGCCGTCCAGCTACCACTTCCGCCGAACTTGGGAGCTCCCCTCGTCCCCAACCTCCCCCCTCTGGGGGCCCTGGGTGCGATCTCACCACAGCCTCTGTCATAGCTCGCCGACGGGCGCCAGATCGGCTCTCCAAAAAAAAAAAAAAAAAATGGGGGCCTTCGAATCACCAGGGAAACAAACACTTTTCTGGGGAGGGCACTTTCTAGTCCTGCAAGAATCAAAGGCGGCCACAACACGCCGCCTCACGTGAGGAAAATCCTGCAGCTACTGTAGGAGGATCAGGGCGAGTGTACTGAGTCACACAAAAATCTGTGATTCCCTTCATCCTTCTTGGCTGCAATGTTTTGGCTTCCCTCAGTGCCTAAACGAAGCGCCTGGCATTTTAATGAGCGCATTATCGTCAGGGCTACCCTGAAATTTTGCTCACTTGGTCCCAGGACACACAAGCACAATGAAGACCCACTTAGGGTAAAGTGTCCATTATACGTCGACATAGTTCTTGTCGTACTACATAAATAATGAGGTCAGTTGTCCTGAGTGGTCACCCTCATCGGGCACCTGCCTTCAACTTTGATTGATGATCTATTTATTAAGTAAAAAGCTGCAGTGCTCAGCCAAGACAGCCCCACAAACCATGTCTCGTCATTGACCAGAGTTCCTGCAGCTCGAACAACAAAATGCATTATCGTACCCTAAAACTTTCCAAGCAACCATGGATGCAGTTCACCTCCACTCTTTAAACGTCAAAAATATTGGTGGTAATTACAGGACTGCTCCAGACTTCCTGGTAATTAACACCACATACTAATTCAAGAATGTGTCTTCCTTTCTAATTAAGCAGCATTCTCTTTGTGTTTTTTTTTTAATCCCCAGACTGCCTTAGTTCACAGCAGGACGATACCTCAGCAAAGATTCTCGTCGTTGTTTGTTCAACGTGACTATAAAAACCCACTGTGCTAACATCCCACCCAGATCCTAAACTGGACCAAAAAATGGTGTATATATATATATATATATATATATATATATATATATATATATATGTATGTGTGTGTGTGTGTGTGTGTGTGTGTGTGTCCATAAAAAGCAGCTCACAAAAGGACAAAGAATAAATAAAGATCTATGGTAAGTTTTTTTTCTCAGTATGTAGCTGATGTTGGATATGAGATGGAGAACAAACAAAACATAAAGCACAAGAATTGTGGAGAATTGTGGACTATCGCATTTCCAAAACTGTTATATTACAGGTACCCCAAGCATTAGTCACAAAACTGGAATAATAAAAATATGATAATCTAATATTAGGCCTTATGGCAGCAGTCAACCAATCAATCTATTCCATTTCATCAGGTTGTTCCTTCTTCATTTGTAAAATGCAGAGGAATCAGCTGTACAGTCCATGGGCAACACAAATTCCTAGATTCATAAGTGCATTGACCCTCGGGTCATCACGAACAAATATGCTGAGCTCTCTCTACTATCTTCTGACTAACAAGACTCAAGAACTAATTTAACGTGTCCCCATTTGCTCACTCCTCTTGACTTTCCACACATAAACACATTTGTCTACATGTGTCTGAAAAAACACACAAAAATTTTTTTATGACAATGTGCAAATACTCTTCTGCCATTTATGTGTTGTAAGCAACGATGACCCACTTTATGTCAAAAAACTACAAGTTACATCACTGTGGCCAATCTTGGGTCTTACAGTTTTAATTGGTTTACCTTAAGGTATAAGTATCAAGACGTCACCTCCTTATATATTGCTAGTCTTCCGTAATGCTTAACCAATTACATCGTTGTATTATCCCAATAGTAGGTAAATAGTACATAAATGTAAGAATATTTTAATCACATCACAGTTTTAAATTTTAATGCTCTTCTCTTTTACCTATTAGGTACAAAAAGTGTCACCAGAGTTCAGTTAATTATAACTATTATCTAATTAGCTGGACCTAACATTGATTGCCTTTAGACTCCTGTGTTGTGAAACAGTATGGTCACCTGAAAGGATTCTTGTCAGCTGGGTGTGTGCAACCTAGCATGATGGCACTCTCACTCTGCTCTGCACACCACTGTGTGGAAGATTAAATTACCTGCTACAATGATTCATTCCCCCCCCCCCAGATTTCATGTGGCCATTCCACTTCCTTTCCAACTTGGCTCCAAAAATCTCAGGATAACTTTGCCTGCCAAGTAAAAAGTGCTTCAATTATTAGTAACCGACAAATGACATTTCGTTCTTACGCTCAACTACACAGTCACATCCAAAGTTCAGGTTTCTGGCTGAAGAGGGAAAAAAAATGCAAAAAAGCAGGCTGCTAGCATGCTAACAAAAGGTCTTATTTGTTTTACAAAGACTCCATCTGCACAGTGCTAACCAAAAACACAAGAAGTTAAAATTATGAATTGTTTTTCAAAGAGGCTCAAAAATTAGAACACTGCTAGACTTGCTAAGAAAACAACATTATGTCGTCCAGGCTTTCTGAAAATATTTGTTTACCAAATGCAAGGAACCATTCGCCATCATGCAGGTAACAATTCACCTATATTTTTACTGTAGGAGGCCGACATGCTGGTGCAGTGGGTATCACAGCAGCCTGACAACTCCCTGCTTGGGGGTTTCGATTCCCGCCACCATTTCTTTGTGTGTGCAGCCTGCACGTTCTCCTCGTGTTTGTTCAGGTTTCCTCCTAGTCCAAATTACATGCAGATAAATGAATTAGCATTTCTAAATTTCCCATCGTGTGCGTTATATGAGAGACTGGTATCCCGTCCATGGTCTTCCCTGTGTTTCCCTGGATTGGCTCCAGGCTGATACCATGACACACCATATAGACGATGGATGAGAATCAGCATATGGTGGGGGGGGGGATCGCTTAACTACCAAGTGCAGAATTTGCGACAGTTTGTTAATGTATAGCAGACTCTTCAAAGATTTGTTTTCATAATGGTTTTCTCAATTGTTTAATCCAGTCTTACTATATCGATCGATATTGAATAATGAGACATTTTTCCAGTTCATCTGATGTCATTTCTGTTCTATTTACTTATGTTTTCTGGGCATTTTCTGCAGGCTTGCACAGCTACAGGTCTGACTCATGCCAGCTGACTTGGAACTCTCATTGTCTGTGTCAACTCTGCCATTTGACACAGAGGCAGAAAAAGATCTAGCAACAATTTAGCGATTATAGTACATCAGTGCAAAGAGAAATATCAGTGCACAGAGCGTACATGATGCATTTTAGCTTTAGAATTTAGAGGGAAACTGGTAGCTGCAAATTGGAGACCACAGACAGTGAAGTGTGGGTGATGTGTTCTCCAACACACTCACACTCAACACAGGGGCCCCCTAGGGATGTGTACCGAGTCCGCTTCTGTACTCCCTTTACACCTCCGACTGCCTGGCTAGACGGGACTCCAACTCCACTATGAAGTTGGCCAACGGCACAGTGGTGGTGGACCTGATCTCCCAAAATGATGAGAGGGCTTACCTGAGTGAGCTGGGAAGCCTAGCGATGTGGTGGCAGGTGAATCACCTCTCCCTGAACGTGGACAAGACCAAGGAGATGGTGATACATTTTAGGAGACAAAGGAGGAGTCACACCCCGATTCAGATCAGTAGATCCCTGGTGGAGAGTGAGGTGTTTTAAGTACCTCAGTGTCCAGATCACTGCAGACCTCACCTGGAGCCTCACTGGCAGAGCCAGAGGGCTCCTCTACCACCTGAGGAGACTCAGGAGGTTCAAGTTCTCTCCCATCATTTTACAACATTTCTACTCTGGAGTAACAGAGCGCATCCTGTCTTTCTAGAATGGATTCTGCACCCTACAGGAACAAAAGGCCCTACAGGGGATGGTGCGCTCAGCTGAATGCGCCATTGGGAACTTCCTACCACCCTACAGAACCCGAGCCTTCAGGATCAGCTGTGACTCCACCCACCCGACACATGAACTGTTCAGTCTGCAGAACCCGAGCCTTCGGGATCAGCTGTGACTCCACCCACCCGACACATGAACTGTTCAGTCTGCAGAACCCGATCCTTCGGGATCAGCTGTGACTCCACCCACCCGACACATGAACTGTTCAGTCTGCAGAACCCGAGCCTTCGGGATCAGCTGTGACTCCACCCACCCGACACATGAACTGTTCAGTCTGCAGAACCCGAGCCTTCGGGATCAGCTGTGACTCCACCCACCCGACACATGAACTGTTCAGTCTGCAGAACCCGAGCCTTCGGGATCAGCTGTGACTCCACCCACCCGACACATGAACTGTTCAGACTGCTGAGGTCAGGGAGACGCCTCTGCAGTCTCCAAGCCTGGACTGGATACTTCAAGAGAAACTTTTATCCACAAGCGATGACATCTCAACGACAACACAATAATGGAGAGTCTACTATTGCACACAATCATACTAACTCTCTGTCTCTCTCCTTGTGTGTGTCCCTCTCCCTGTTCACCTCTCTTGCATTTTTGCACACTGCCTTGCACATTATTATTTTTGTCTTACATTTTTTGGTATTTTATATTTTTATATTTAGTATATTTATTACACTCTGTATAATTTAGATATATTATACCTAGTTTAATATATAATCGCTAATGGCTAGAAGACGGATGGATGGACGGATGGATGGATGGATGGACGGACGGATGGATGGATGGATGGACGGATGGAAGCTGGATTTCCCCACTGATCACTTTCTTAGCCTGTGACAACAGCATAAAACTGTTTTTTATTTTATAGCTTTCTTAATGCATCTCACATTCAGTCACACTCAACTAAAAAAGAAACCAACACTGTATGTTATTCTACAGAATCCACACAGTAAACTCAACATGAGTGGGAGATGCACTCCTGCGTTAATTTCACTAACTACCATCCATAAATTAGATATGCAAATTACAGCTTTATCATTCAAATTCCATTGACTGTGCCACCCAGGTAACTTGTACTTGTGGGATCTTGTACCCTTACTACCCTTACAAAAAATAAGCAAATGCCCATCTATCCATAAATTGTCTGGCATAAAACGTCTTAATACTGAATTTTAGACCAATGCTTCGTGTAGCAGTCAGCCAGTTGGAATAACCCATTGATATTTCATAATTACTAATAAATAAATTAACACACTACTATCCTCATTTTTTTAAATGTCATTATTATATGCACATTTCCATGTTTGCTAACGTTTTCCTTATTTCCTAAACGCTTCATACACATTTCCCATAGCATAACAGAGACAGCGGTACAGTGACATGCATCGCAGTTTACACGGCGCCTGCAACAGGGACCCAGCACGCGGCAGCATCAATGCAGCAAGATGAACTCTTCGCCTTCGCATGACGTCAGCGGAAGTTCGCGCGCCGAAGCGCACAATACGCCAAATCGTCTAGTTACAGAAACTAGCTTGGAGGCGTTTATGCAACACGCGTCCATCATAATGTTAATTTAAATGTTACATACCTTTTCTGCTGTTATCCGTCTAACTCCGAAAGTACACATACACTGACATTCTACACCCCGCCTTCTCCTACTGTAGCTCTCGACTTTCTCTTGGACCGTTTACTTCCGGCTCATCTCTACAGATTCCGCTTTGCTGCAGATGACGGAAAATCGCGTCTCATAAATGCTTGTAAATGTGTTTTGAATACTTTGTTTGGTCGTTGTAAGTGCTACCGTGTTATGGAACGGATACAACATACGGGCTGCATATGCACTTTTGATGTTTAATATGTTAATTTGCAGTATTGTTATTGCAGATACACTCATCATAAATATTTCACTTAAGCGGCCTATGAAATATAGGCCTATACTGTACGTAGGTATCACGGCCACCATGGAGCCTAGAGACTTGTCAGATAGCGGTATAATCAAGTCAATAGACCTAAACATGTTCATACACCTAAGCCACGATTATTGCCATAAGGAGCATTTTACTAATAAATTTGCAACTCTGTAAGTGTACATGTACTTACAAATACTGAAAATGTCGATTAATTTCTTTGTGGATTAATAATTTGAATTAGATCATTGAAGATGTAATGCACTGAATGAGTAGTCTAACTTTAGAACAATTTTAAGGTCATATCCATCCATCCATTTTCTGTGCCCGGTGTAAAATAATTTCATTGTACAGTAATTACTGAGCAGGTAATACCGTATTTAACTGAATAGGTCTATATTGGCAGTTAGTATTTTATATTAGCGGAATATTTTTGCTACAACTAATCCCCTTTATCAATATAACTAAGCAGTAAAAGTAGGCCTACTAACATTTCGTGTACAGTGATTCCCCCCCATATCGCGGTTCAGCTATCGCGCCCTCGCTATATCGCGGATTTTTCCCCGAAGCATCACAGTTCTCTGCGATGTGTATGTGTGTGTGTGATATATATATATATATAATATAATAATTATTATTATTATGTTACTCATATTCTTAGCCGGACATCCACATATCATATGTGTTTGTAAAGTGTGTTTTAATAAGTTTACATGTGTTTAAAGCATGTGGGAGGGGTAGGCTTGAACTATATCAAAAAAAAAAAAATGTTTACGTGGTCTTTTCATGTCGCGGATTTTCACCTATAGCTGATGGGTCTGTAACGTAACTTCCGCGATAGGTGAGGGATCACTGTGTGTGTGTGTATGTATATATTAGGAATATATATATTCCTAAATAAACATTTAAAAAATAATAGGCCAACGTTACCGTAAATTAAATTAAAACATTTTCATACGCACAATTAATGTCATTGGTGTAAACTCATAGCTCGTTTTCCCCATTTAATTCATTTTGGTAATAGGCCTATATTTTTCAGAAGCGAACAAAAATTAAATATTTTATTTCAAATAGGCTACACGGTAGGCTTGCTATTTAAATCTTTCATATGCTACTCAGAAATTTTCAGGTCGCAGTATTTTTCTCAAATCACATTGATGAATTTTTGTATAGGCTTACTAAATATGATTTTTTTTTTTTATCTTTTTGGCCAACTAAGCGGAATATTAGTGAAATATAACTGAGTAAGCACTTTGTTTCAAGAGTTTGAAAATATATCCAGTTGTAGCTGCAAGGGCAAATCACAAGTCCAACAGTCCATATGGAAATAATATATTTGTACGTGAAATTGTTTACGTGCGTTATATAAGTATGTTCTGCATTATAAAATGCAATTATTAGTATTTAATTCCTACCGCCCCAGAATTGCATACATAGGTGCACGTCTTCGATGTCCAGAAGGGAGGGACGGAAACATTTTGGTTTGCGCTTGATTTCGATTTGCTGAAAAACTGAAAACGGGAATAACTTGATCTCAATATCTCTCATCTGTATAGTAAGACATAAGGTGGCATCAATAAATATAATCAGCATGAATTACAGTACAGCAGATGTCCCAAAAATCATGTTCAATTAATGTCACTACCAGGAGATAAATGTAAGCAGCTGATTGACATGAAATATGGATGTTGATGTGGTAATTTTAAAATGTATATTATTGGTCTGATTTACTTGTCTCGTATTTTATTATCACTGCTAACAACTGAAAAAAAAAAACATTATTTAAATGTCGACTGACGAGCGTTAGCCAATAAGCTTCCATATCTGTTTATTTTGGTTTTTATTGCGAAATTTCAGGTCGTCATACCTAATAAACCTGCAGAAAAATATCATCTGGGGGGGGGGGGGATCGCTGCACTCTAATTCATGGGAAGGTAATAGGACTGATCACAGTCGACTTCTCAGTTACATGTTAGAGGAACTTTTTTTTCTGGCTCTTTTGGCCTTTGGGAAAAGGATTTCGTGTAAAAACGCTGGACTCGTCCGTTTTTTCCCCTTCATTTTCAAATACTGTAGGAAAGCGAGCTCCCCTGAAGCTGATGTCTTACTTTTTTTTCCCCTGAACTCTGCAGCTCAGACCGCGGTGCAGCACCGACTCTGATTAGCATGCAGTAATGATTGTGAGCTGGGCTCCATTGTTCTAACACCTCCCCTCTCCTCCGCTCCAATCTGTCACCGTTCAGCGGGCGAGTGCTGCCTCCAATGCTGCTCTCCTCAAATGAGATGGATAATTAGTTGCCCCTCACGAATGCTGCACTCTTCTCACCCCTGATTGCTTTCACCTTTTTGCTCCTGGCAATTTTGACACCTCGTAATCAGCCTGCTGCTTCTCCCTTTCAATCCATGTCCCTCTTTTTCCTCTTATTCTATTCTACAAACCCGCCACCAAATCGTACCTGCTGGAGCAGACAAATACCATACAGCACAAAGATGGAGTCCTTTCCAGAATAAATAAATAAATCGATGAGTTAAACTAGATCAAGAGCTACAAGGCGAGAAACGCATATTCCCGTGAGTTTTTAGGCCCATTTTACTATGTAGCATCTATATTACTTTATTAACCGAAAAACATGGACTCGGTATCTGTCAGTGCAGCTTATCCCTTCCAAATAACAAGCAATGACAACATAATTATGTGCAAGCAGCTGTCCCTGGTTCCAGAGAGAACACCATACTGTCTGCGCAATGTTCACCGTCTCTTCACAGATTTTCAAAGCAAAATCATTAGGGAGACTGCTTTCCTTGTATTCGCTACACTTTCACAATAAATACTGTATTCACTGGCCATAATTCTATGTGAGAAATGAGAAATCAGGCCGTGTATGTTGATTCAAGTTTTCGGGCCTACGTTATGCATGGCACATAGCGCGGAATTAAAATAGAGCGAGCGAAATTGTAAATGCGATGCATAACACAGGCAACATTGCTCAACATGTTGTGCTTTCTCCCAGCGTTTTCTCCTCCATGTCGGAAAATATGTTATTAGTTTTGTAAAACGAGCTCCCCGCCATCGCCACCCCGCCCGGCGACATCAATTATGCATTCAAACTACATGTTCAAGAAATATACCGTCTGCGCGAACGTGTGACATCCAACAAACAACCATAAGTAGGTTTCTGTAGGCTTTTTAAAACATTGTGTTACATTCCGATTATTTGATTTTGCGGTTCAAACAAGATTTAATCCATTCAAACCGCAACTGCTTACGATAGCCTACGCGATCCCGACGATCGTTGCAGATTAATGCAAAAGGACTCATCAGCTCCGACGTCCTATGTTTAAACTAGGAATAAACCCGTTCCTTGTAATAAACAATCAGTCCCAATCTTTTCACACTTTGGGGGTGCTGCAAGTACCCTTAATTAACGCCAGAACCCCCTCCCAATTCTGGCTTACCTTGCATTGATAAACATACAGGCAATAAAAATGCAATCATATCTCTATATTGTGGATGCTTATTATAACGTATTCTGAATAAATGCTTAATATTGTTCAATTATTCAACTATTTTCATGGCATGTTCCACCATCTGTTGGCTTAAGTAATATATTTGGAATCCGTATAACAGCGTTGCATAGAACATTACGAAAGCCTTATCCGGTATTTTAAAAGTCTGTTATAATGATAGGCAATTTCAACAAACTAAATTACAATGAAAATCTGACAACTTTTTATATATAGCCTATATATATATATAAAAAGCACACGCATGAAATACGATGGCTGCGCTCAATACAAACCTAATAACATAACCAAACTTCACACCAGCTCATCGACTCAGCGCAAGTGTTACCAGTCCGTATCGAGGGGCTACAAGGTCTCCTTTGTACGAGACTGCGTTTTAAATACGCGCATTTCCCCCCTATTCCTTTAACACATCATCTTGCAAGTTTGTGAAAATTATTACATTTGTTTGCGAAGCTGTTAATAAACATACCCCTTAATCAAAGGCTGGTTGTAGGCGAGATGCTAACGCACACCATTAACAAATGTCTTTTCTCTGTCTACCGCTTTAGAAATATTAATACAGAATATAATAGAAAACACTTAAATACAATGTACTATTGTGGGATTTAAAATTAAACATTTGTTTCTATTTGCACTGGAGCATTTATTTTTTTAAATCGCTTAGTATGAAACACTTATTTACAATAGGTATTATGATATTATCGAGTAAAAGTCAATGGTATATTTCATTACAATTAAAGGCATTAAAATAAACATTATTTAAACCTAAACACTATGGGACTGCAAACACAACAGCATGAAATGCATCCGAGATGAGGCTTGGAGGGAAATCGCTAACAAATTTTTAAAATTTGGGATTTTCACAAGCACGTTCAACAGGCCAATACGGCTAGTGAGCGATGCTAGTGATATCTTACCATAAATTGTTTAATAGACTGAACTAACAAAATTGGTTCAAACTGGTGTTGCTCATTCAGTCAAGTTCAGTGGCTCTCAAAATTGAGGAAAACCCAAATACCCCAAACCGTTTCTGGCATTGACTTTGCCTTGCCAGCTTATTAATACAATATGGGTTTTTAAACGTAATAAAACCATTAGCCATTATCAAACAAACTGTGCTGTATATGCTGCTCATGCAGTCATAAATAGAAAAAGACCTTTATTTTAAAACTGTTACCTAAATTCTCAATCATTTCAAATATTTTCTCCCAAAACACTTTCCACCTAAAATCACAGATGGGGGTGGGGGGGAATCACTTGAAATGAACATGTGACAATGTGTTGCTTCTGTGGTATCACATCTCAAAACGCATTGTCCAACTTATTACAAAGGTCTCACCTTTTAATTGCGGCCAGCGAGGACTTCAGACCCGCTGATCCACCGGGCAGCGGCGAGCGGATCCATTGAGTTGCTTGCCGACATCCTGGAACCGGAAACCTCCTGGTGGTAAACGATGAGTGCGTACTGAACGCGGCAGAAACGCTGATTTTGTTGATACTGCCATCGAAAACGGGCCCGTGGAAGACAAGCTTACGATATGGCGAAGCCTTTTGTGGTGATTCATCATGCTAATCTACTGGATCCAGTTCACACACTGAAACCATTCAGCATGACCCAGTTGGATGGGCTTGTGTGAGATGATTCTAGTTCACTTAATGGACGTTTAAAAAAAAAAAAACATGTATGACAAACGGGGGTGGGGGTGACATGTAAGCAATACTTGATCATTAGAAGTTTTATTACACACAGTGAATTTACCAGATAATACCACAGTCTGATATTGAATTCAACAGATTTCGTTCAAAGACAGTTTTAGAAGAAAGACACTGAAGTACACCAAAATGACAAATTAAATAGGTATGGGGAGGGGCACACAAGTTTGCCATCCGGGAGCGGAGATGGACAAAGCCCCGTGGAGGCCCACGAGGCCTGCTAGTGTCCGTTGCTTGCGTTTTTCTGGAAGTGTGAGTTCAGGTGGCTGAACATGTGCCCCTGGGGCACGATGGAGGTGCAGAAGGTGCAGTATTCTGCGTTCGCGTCCTGATCCGCAGCATCGCAGAGCTTTGGGCTCCACAGGGGCTGCAAGGGAGAAAGGAAACTCGGTTAGCAAGCCAACAACTACCCCATCAGCAACACACAAGTAGACACCCACATTGTTCGTCCGCACAGAATCGTGCTGAGGTCCCCTCACACTGTGGCTTAAAATATATAAATAAACGATGCATCCGACTTGGGAATTCGCTCCACTATCCCTGACTGGGGTGCGATTCCCATGACTCCACGGCGCCGCCCTTGTGACCACATGCCGCTCATTTTTTTCATGCTTATGTAAGGAAATATAAAATAAAACAAATAAGCACTGAATTCACGTGCATGTAAGTTTTCTTCCCCTATTCTAGATGGCCCAGGCACATGAAGGATATAAGAAAAACTGACTTGTGTCACCTATTTCACTGATGTGGCGAAAGTATTACATTTCAAAAGCCTCAATGTTTCTCTTTTAGTGTCACATGATTTAATAGTTATAAATCTTATTTTTCTAGTCCTTACTGAATAAAAATGCTTGTTTCTTTTCATTTGTGTCAGTCTGGCATTACAATTTTAGTACAATTCAATGCAAGTTTCACACATGTTCTATGATTCAGTTACATGCATAAAAACTCAAAAAATGGATTTTGATTCTTCCAGTATATTGACATTATTACTTCACCAGTATGGGGAAGTTAGAATAAAGCAGATGAAATACTACATAAATCAATAACTACATTTCCACTTATGTGACACATCTTCACTCTCCCAAATTAAAAAGCGTGTCATCTGTGCGTTACGCACTCAGTGTGCAAATGTTTCACGGTGAATTAACCATTTACAGTCGAGCTGAACACTAGTGGGAGTGGTGGTGAGGATAATTGATATTTTATTAAAGAATTCCAGTTAGTCGTCCTTACGTATGAAGCATTAGTTATCAATAACTTGAACGTATTACCAATTACATTACCAAATATAAATTGCCATTCGTGATCGATTTAAGTATTACAAGCACTCTCAGATAATAATTCAATGAATATGAATATTTGATACCATATTTAACACTTGACACACACTTCAGACAAAATCACTACAAAACAAGACGCTTGCATCAGGTCCGTAAAACAGGATCACCACCGTCTTAAAGTGGTGGCCCATCAGAATATAGCGGTAATTTTCCACCGGAGGCAACGGTGGTAAATAACTTTGGAAGAGTGCTCCACTCGCCGGCTCACGGTTGTTTTCAGTGTGGTTTTCACGTAACGCATGCGCCGAACAATAACATCGCAGAATAACATCTGCTTTCGATGTGACCTATCGTCTTTTCATAGCAGGGGAGTCTTCAACACATTATTATCGAAAGATGTGTCAATTATCTAACCCCCTAGCCCACGCTGTGAAAAGGCACAACACCAATTGCCCCCCCCCTCCCCTTTGTTGCTTAAGACAGCAGATATTATTGCAAACTTCAAATCTTGTATGAGCTTTTTCCATTATAACTCATATTCGGAGAATGCAAAGCCAGACCTTGCCTTCAGAAAACAAAAATAAGCATTCCAATGAAAAATAATAAATGATTAAAAACAGTAGAAAAGAAACTGGATTCAAGCACAAATTTAACTGTAATATCACGTGCAATAACCTGAGGGATACTTTGGATTCCGTAAAATGCTCCAGCGCCTCAAAGCTGAGCTATAAATGGTCGTTATTCATTTAAGCTTCTCTGTTAATAGTGTGAAGCACCCACTGAACATGGAAGAATCCTTCCCATCATATTTGTCCTACTGCTAAATGTTTCAGACTAAAGCAAAAAGGCAGCAGGTGACCATAGCACTTAAAAAAAAAAACCCAGAAAAGACAACCTCATCTTTGCACTTTCTTCTGTAACATTTTCAGTTGTTCTGCTTATGTGCTGTGTACGTGTTTGCAATATAAAAAAAGATTACTGTACGTAGCATTTAGACATAAGCAAATGCATTAGTACAGATTGTATAATGCACAAACATCATCATTATTATTCATAACAATATGAATTATTAACTCATCTTCATCACCATCTTCAAGGTCGATTTCCTACCACAAACACTCCCTAGAATGGTCATTTGGGCAGTTGAAGACTTTAAGTACACCGTGACACTAGGTCACAGAAATGCATTTTTCCTGTTCCTTTTGGCAACACTTAAAATACACCCCCCCCCCCCATGATCACCATGTCAATCCTTCTTGCTAAGGCTGACAGGTGACAGCCAGCATCGTTATCAAGCCCCACACAACCATAAACCGCTGGATTTCACCGCGAGCCAAATTACCAGCTTCCCCACACTATCTTAATATGCGATTTATAGCATGCATGGCAGCGCAGTCCGCTGCCATCTGCACGAGCCGACCTGCGAGGTCTGCAAACTGGGTGTGGTCAGAATGATCCTGGAGTGGAAAGCACGCCACTTGGGCCGAGACGGAGACGAGCAAGCAGCCCAGAAGACGACCCACCGTTACCTGCTGGGGTCCACGGACGCCCTCCGGAGAGGTGGAAGCTGCATTCACCACCGGGTCGGGATACAGGAGCTTTAGCGGGCCGTCCTCGCTTGTGCTGGAGACGCCCGCGACGTCGGCCAGGCCTTTCCGGACACTGATAGGCTCCAAGGGCCTCTCCGGGGTGCTGTTTAGGAACTCGTACTCACTGTCTGTCGGCGGGGGGAATCTGACGCTCAGTTTAGTCATGGAGTCGTTGAAGTCCAGGTCCTCCTGACAAGCTCCTCGGGAGGCCAAGGAGCTGCTGGGCAGCTCATCGCCCAACACTTCAGACCTGATGGAGGACGAGAAGGGTCCCTCGGCCTGTGCGGCTGTCCCATCCGTGCACTGGATGGGCATGGAGAACTGGGGCTCTGGACGAACGATTCGAACCCAACATTGTAAACAGTATATCTACACATTCATCGTTCCTGCAACTGCATCACGCAGATGACAATCCTGAATTTGGTTTTTTAATTTTTTACAAAATGAGCCAAATGACATGCGTTTCCCTGACTGACAAGTCGTCACGTTGTTGACGGAGCTTGCTACAAGTGTTACAATCGTACCCAGCATTTCCCACATATTCTGTTTTCATGTTGGACGTACTCAATTTACCGCACCTTCACACAAAAGCATTCCTGCATTGTGTGTTGCTGTGATTGCATTCCTTTAATTAAGCAGAAATTTGCAGTTATTCGTGAAAAGCTATGACAGCTTTAAGCAATTGTTACTCAATATATTCTGCCTTTAATTAAATTACTGCTGTATTGTTGGTGTCTTCAGAATTTGAAACAACAGCAGTATGACCCCCCGTCCAAATAATTTTCAAGGTACCCTATACATAAGTATGGGCATTACCGTTTGCAGAATCATTCCCCCGATACATTTTCTTCAGGTGATCGTTTTGTTTTCTGGTTAATTTCTGGATCAGCTGCAACGTTCCCTGAAGTTTCTGAAACGTGTCAAGAACTTTGCCACTGAGGAGCAGAGAATAGAGCTGTGAGACAGAAGGCTTTCTCAGAAACCTTCACCGATGACACGAAGACGGACGGCTTACTTTTCCACCGTGCTAGCCATGACGAACGCATGTGAGGGCATCTCCAAGGATTCTGGGTAGTCCTTTGTTAACACCAAAGCAGGTCAACGCCATTGATAAGACAAAAGGCAACGGATCCAGACAAAAAAAAAAAAAAAAAAAAGAGACAATGTTAGTATGTCAAGTTTCTTTGGCAAAGTGCAAAGGAAAAAACAAAAATCAGTAAGCAAACAAATGTATGATCTATTTTTGAATGCAAAAGAAGAATGAAATATCGAAGACAATGACAACACACAAATGTCCGAGAGCACGAGATGCGAGATATGTGGCGGGAATGGGCAATGACCAAATATACAGTGAAACTTCTACTATTTCACAGACACACCCAGACACACCCAGCCATGATAGTGGAATGTCTGGGCTTAAGCAATCCTGAAACTCCACAAAAAAAGTGAACTTCTCAGAAATGCTTTCAAAAGAAAATACTGTGATATGGAATTTCTCTTTAACAAGCACTAATATTTACATATTTTTCTAATTCTCCATACTCTGGAAAAACAAACTTCTTGACACACAATTAGGACATGCACTCAAATTATCAAATTGGAGGAAAATTGCTATTATGTACTCTCAAAGGTATCTTTCTATAAATATCTGTTAAATTAACATACATACCCATGAAATACAACACACAAACACAATTAAGGCAAAACTTCCCTAAACAAGTTACTTTTAAGTATTTAACTATTGATTTCCATGTCTGATTGAAATGAATCACAAATGAATCTGACTCGGTTCAGTGAGACTCATTTGATTCAGGCGTACTGAAGGACACAAGAGGGTGCTATCCTATAGCACCACCTACTGAAATTTTTTTATACTACTTTCCCAAGAGCTATTCATAAAGTATTTCTTTACATGACCATTAACCCAGAAACAAGGTGAGTTTACACAGAATGTGTGCAGTAAAGAAATCAAAGTTCTCCCCAAGCTCAGTGATGTATCCATGATGCCAAGTCATTCCCCTGCTCTCAGAACTAACGACAATAGTTCAGACCATGACAAATGATTAATATCACAACTACTGCATACAAACTTGGCTTACAAGGGGTCATAATTAGTTTTATGCCAATTAATCAGTATTTACTACCACAACCCAGAACGAAGTAGGATGAATGTATGGACTCATGGGAGATTTCTTAAGCAAACTGTGAGACTAGGTCAAAAAAATGCATTTTTCCTGATTTTATTTTTTATTTTTTGCCTGATTTATGAAGTACCGGTATATAAAAAATAAAGGATGTGCAACAATATCCATTAGGGTATGTTACATATTATGTCTTTGCAATATACTAAAATCAAAAGAGAACCACATGTGTGATATACAGACAATTCAAAAGAGCCCCAGATGCCCTTGCATCTCTGGGACAAAAGCTTTCTGAAACATGGCCCATTTTAACACTGTGTTTTTAACACTGTGACATTCAACACCATGACACTCAACACACTCATATGCAATGTAATTCATACGAGAGATATTAATCATAGGAGGCGCTATAATGGGCCATAGACTGTACCAGGAACTGGTTTCTCTGCTGGGAGCTGGATGGAGTGTCGGCAGGGTGGTGGTCGCAGGATGGCAAGGTCTCTGCTTCCTGTTTTCCGGGAGCAGTCTCACAACACTTTTCTCCTGACAAACAAGCCCATAATTAAACCACCATCCATACAAATCCAATTCAGTATGTATTTTAGTATTTTGTGATTGTCACTGTTGACACACCACAGCACACAGTGCACAACAACAAAATGCATTCTCTGTATTTAACCTATATGTGACAATGTGACATAGCACGGGGCAGCTAATTCAGCGCTGGTCGGGGATTCGAACCTGAAATCTTTCAATTACGAGTGCGCTTCCCTACCCATTAAGCCACCACTGCCCACAGTAACATATATATACAGTAACAGTGAATGAGGAGGAAAAAGGTCTAAGGGGCAGACAGTAATTCCGACTACTTCTACAGCATAGAAGAAGAGGCCTGATGGACATGAAAGGACACAGGAGAAGGAGGAGGAGCAGGAGAATCCAGTAGGAGTGGCACCAACCTGAAGCTCGTCTCGTCGCCACTCTCAGCTCAGATTCCAGCCTCAGAATGCGCAGCCTCTGCTCTTCTATCTGTTGCTGGAGCTTTTGAGTGTATCGTTTGTAATACTCTGTCTACAGAAGCAAAATTGTTTTGTTAGAAAAAAAGAAAGGGGGGAGCCTGACTCACGATACCAGGAGTCTTCGTACCGTTTGCTGAAGTTCCTGCTGGACATGGGTTTTCTCGATGGAAGCTTGTCTGTAGGCTTCAAAGGCTTTGGCGAGTGAATCTCTCTCCATGCCTTTCGCCCCGGTACCATTACTGACGCAGCCAACAGGAGCTCTGAGTCCACAAGCAGGAACCGTTATTGTAACAAGGGAAGAAGCAGCCCTTCTACAGCAATCTGACCCTTAAAGAAAAGTCTTTATCGGTCTTGACTCTGACATGAAATATGACCTTGTTCTGGCTTCACTTTTGTTTTAAATACAAGCATGAGACCGAACCCAAAGCTTTTTTTTTCCTGCGAGTTTTCCAAACCATTTGTGAGAAATGGCACAAAGACAAAATATACAGGACAACTGCATCACAACACTTATCACAAGAGGTCAGGGAAGTGGGGACTACACATTTTACTTAATATGGATATATTCATAATGTTCCAATTATTAAATAAAATTAGCAAAGTATACAATTTATATGAGAGTTTGCATTTTGAAAATGTGTTAATTTTACTTGTATTACTTTCACCAATGTGGTTACTATAATGATGATGATGATGATAACACACTTATTACAAAATACAGCATAAACATGGTGGATAGTTCTTCAAATTAAATATATGCAAGTTCGTTTTGGAATGTACTCATAATTGGATGTAATTTAAAATATTTTTGTTAAGGTTAGTTGTAAAAAAAACATACAGGTTTAACAGCTCTTTGAGTCTTAATGATCTGCGTGTTCAATGGTTTGCAATTCTTCACTAAATAATTAGTAAATAAATTTTATCTTGTGATGTGGCACTGCTCATTGCAGCTATATTTTGCATTGGACAGAGAATTTGGTGAAAATGGTCCAAAAAATCTTAAGAAGGTTAAATAATTAAAACACAAGTTTTATGAAGGCTTTCTGAAGAGGTTTCATATTTAGCTATGCATATGGCAGGATTCATTTTTCAGAACACCTTCTTTTAACACAAATTAATCAAATGCAACGGTCAACCCTTACCAAACCTCATCAGTTTTGTGTGACTGTGTATACAAAGATTAATCAAACTCTGTAAGAACCTCATTTCAAACGACATGTTCCTGACACTGGTTATGCCTACCGGACATAAAGTCTGCTTTAGTTTGCCAATGTGACATTCAGAATTTTAGTTTCTTCCGCAGTGAACTTCCTTACAAATCCAGAATTCCAATGGCTTTGCATTTTACTACCTTTATACAGCCAGGAAACAGCCTAGATCTTACATATTGATGTTCATATGCGATGAAAATAATCACATAACCATTTTTCATATCAAAGACTTACATCAAACCATGATCGGAGGAGATATTATGTTTAGTGCCTAGTACACACTGAGTAATGGGTATGCCAAAACGTTAACTCTAAGGCTAAATACACACACAAAACAAAAAAGCCGATTTGCTTATTAAATATGGTAAACAAACTTCAGAAAGGTAACCTTGGGAGAAAAACAATAATAGCTATAAAACAAGCATATTGCAACTTTGTTAAGAAATCAGTTAATGTCTGCAGATGTGTGTAACAAGTATCTATCAAACTGCCTATACTAAACCTATACTAAGTTTTTTATCTTCATTACTCAGTTACAACGCAATGAGAGTAGATATCATAAACAGAAAGAGAAACAAATGTTATTTTCTCGTCTACCACTCTGTCTAACATAGTGCGTAACCTAATACAGAACCGATTTAAAAAGCAAAGCAAAAAGTGTCAGAAACGACAAGTAATTAAAGAAACGTATTAGAACCCATGATAATATTATGTTAATTATTTTAACGTGATATTGAGCGATCAGACTCATGTCTTAATAATTATTCCAGAAAAAGTATATCCCTCAGGGAACCGGGTTCCAGGAAGGAACTCGACAGGTCAGATCAACATATCAAATAGAATGTTATATTTTTAAAAATTAAATCCGAAAACATTGCAAGAAGGTAAATAAGGAAATAACTACATCACGTATGGCAACGTCCTCCGCCTATAGACTTACAGTAAAATTTCACAGTATTAACCACCGAACATACACGGATACACTGAACACAAGTAGGCCTGTTCTTTAATGGCCACATACTATATTGTAGCAATCGCAGACTGCCGAGTTTACTTATATATCTGACTTAATATTCATACAATGGGAGTAAGTGTCGGCATTGCGAGCTCCGAGTCGAGCTTAATTACGGATATCTGCTCTATAAGTTCCAAAAAAATCGGCAGTGCCAGTGACATTATTAACATCTACGCATATTAGTGTCACAATAGTAATCGCGATCGGAAAGAAGCGGTAGAAAACTTTCGGCCGTAAATAAGAAGCTGGCGGCAGTAAACTGAGGCTACCTTACCTTAACTCGAAAACGATCGGAACGACCTACATCTATAAAGTGGCCCCTTTTCACACTGCTTACACGGTTTTTATTCTTGGAGGAAAAGTTTTCTACAACAGACGCGAGAGGAAGCGGTGCCTTTCGTGCAAATGTACATTTTGCGTGTTTAATAAAGCGCTGGGAACTTCCCACGGGGAATCCCCCCGCGCGCCTCTGACTTCCGCCTTGGCGGAGCCGCACCAATCAGCTTCCTTGCAGCCGGATCGTGCTGCCCGTTGTTTCAGCATAGACATCTGCATGTAGCATATATGAATATTATATATAATGTGACATATATACTCACATATACATATTTATAACATGTAACGGCATATATACAAGCAAAGCGTTGATAGAGAACTGATTAGGAGAGGCGCTGCAGGCACGAAGATCGGGATCTATTGAGGGTTCAGAACAACATACTTGCGGAAAGATATCTGATGCAGATAAGTGTTGGAGTAAATGAACAGGTATAAGTGTGTACATGCAAATACAAATATACACATGTGCACACATTTATAACAATAATTAAAAGGATGTAACAGGAAGGGGAATGAACGGGCAGTTAAACACCGGGTTTTCGAAGTGGCGTTTTTTCAGGTTTCATTTGCGGCGGTGTGTGCGCCCGAGCTATTCTATGAGCATTAGTATAGAAGTTCTTCTGTGGTCGATAATGCTTTTCTTGGCTTAGTAATCATTAAACCTAAATCTGTCATTATACCACACGTGCAAATAGCAGAAACATATTTCATGCACATAAATTAATACGCTTGTAAATGTTTCGAGTAGCTCGTACAAGACGTTTTGGGACACTACTGTGAAATAAAGTTAATGTTCCTTAGCGTACAAAGCAACAACGCATGTCACTGAATTTATTGCCAAATGCATGAATATGAAATGTATAGTGTACTTACTAACAGCGAAGTGTGAGAGAAATTTTGTTGTCCTGAGTTGCGTTGGTGCAGTAAGTCATTTTGCAGTATTTCCTTATAATTGGTTTCTATTGAGGAAAAACAAGCGTAACACGAATAGTGAAATTGTTTTTGGGCTTTTTCTTCATATGTGATATGATATGATGTACCTATGAGCAGCGAGATGTGAAAGAAATTTGGTTTTCCGAAGTTATTTTAGAACTTCGAAGGCTACGTTAAGCCTTTTTACACTTTCAGCGTTTAAAAAAGTTCCGCCCGTATTGTGATAGCAGTTTACTTTATTAATCTGTGGAAATTATTTAGAAAAAAAATACCGCGGTAATAAGCACTTTCCCTGTAAACTATAAATTGTTTAGAAACTGTGTCTGAAAAGTATATTTCAGAAGACTTTTTTTCCTAAAAAAAAAAAAAAAGTGAAGAAGTTTTTTTTTTCCTTCACACCGTGGATTAAATATGCACTCGATAGAACAGCATGTTTGGTTCAGGTAGATGTCTGGTCAACAGTCTGTGTGTACAGTGGACAATTCTGTAGCAGGTGTTTAGTGCATCTTCTGTCAAATGTTGCACAAAATGCTTAATTAATCTATCGGGAGCTGACATGAGAGGAGTTTTTGAAGTGTGATTTTTAGTAATTCGAGCAGATGTGCCCGAAGAGATCACGCTTTGTATCTTAATAAAGCACCAATTTTTACTCCGAGCTACATAATTTCATAGTTTACAGCGCGCAAATAGTAACCAAGTAAAACTAATTACATTTTCGTGCCATCTGTCACAACTTAGACATTTTTGTTACCATATGAACACTGTTCATTTTGTTCAGCTATATACAGTTGTTATTTTTAAATCATGAAATATGCTACGTCTTTGTGTAGGCCTATATCATAAAATGTGTAATATTTGGAAAGGAAACTATAATATCGCGTTTCCCAAAATTGCGAGATAGTCTAACATTTGCAGACAATTGACAGATACTAGTTATCAAAGGTTTTAAGGTATTTATTCTAACGTCTCGCCTGTATGACACTTTATATCGTTGTGATTTATGTGAGTTTCTACTTGACCTTTAAATCGGCGGTAATGGATGTAGTTAATTGAATTGTCCTACAAAAACCACTAGGTGGCAGCTATAGGTAATGGAAAAAATAACGTCAATGCACGGAGGTCATATGGAATTTAAAGTATGTATTATCGCTGCATAGCTACATCTAAAGTTGTTGCACTGTCACTGAACAAATTATGGGGGGAAAACACTTGTTTTATCCCTTGTTTTATTTTATTTGGAATAATATCCGTTGAGAACAAAACAAGTTTTGAGTCTTTCCTACTTTAATATGAAAATCAGAGGCTATATATATATATATATATATATATATATAGAGAGAGAGAGAGAGAGAGAGAGATATCCTCCTGAGACAAAAAGTGTCCTTCAGTTTTAGGTTAATTGTGATTTTCTATGTCTTTGGAGGAAATAAGACATCTTTTTCCAAATTTATTTTTATTTTAAATTTCACAGCATGTCCTCTTTAGTGTACAACAGGAATAAATATGTTTCCTTACATCAGTGAAAAGATATATGCAAAAACAAAATGTCCACTGCAATGGACATAAATGAATGGGTGGGGTCTCAGGAGGATATTGCGTTCTATAGTGCTTAAAGTGACACCTCCTGCTTCTTTTTCAAAATAATCTCTCACTGTGAGACAAATAGCACCTCAGACAGCGGAAAGGAATGTCCGCCCCACCCCCCGAGAAATGGGCTGGTGTCCCTGAAGTCTGAGCGCGTGAGACATGTAATTTGGGTCAAAAGGTGCTGGGTTTGCTGCAGGTCTAAGGTGCTTCACTTTCTGTTGCAGCTGAATGAAACGCATACGCAAGATAATCGACGCAGTACAAAAACGGCACAGATTAACTGAAGTTGTTGAAAATAAATACTTTTGTTAGGTATTATATATATATATATCCATATTGCGCGACAGCTGAATGAGTTAAAAGTTTATTCGCAAACCATTAAAAAGCCATGCGTGCTTTATGTCGGAGACTGCAGAGCAGGGTCACAGACTGACCCCTTCTCGTTTTTTCCGCAGATCCATGCTGGTTGGTTTCGGCCTGAATACCACCTCGCGTTTCTGCCGTGGCCGGAACCTGGAACCTGGAAACGTTCAGCCTCTAAAGTCACACATTCCGGATACTCACTCTCCAAATCTCCAAAAAGCCTGTGCTACACAGGCATGGACAATTTGCATCTTAGTTTAATATATAAAACGAAAATTACATGCCGTTTTATTATGTACATATATAACGCAAGTGTAGTCATTATATATAATTCTAATCGATGTTTTACCTTGTGATGTAATTATCTATCTATTTTCTGTTCTGCTTCTCCATTTAAGATCTGCAGTCTTCGCATGTTTATTACATAATAAAACAGAAATACTATGTGCATAGACAATTCACTAAAGAGTCGTCAAATTTAACTTCAAGTCAGGTACTTTATCTTAATATGAGTTGTAGCCTCGGGCTAGTGGGTAGACTTGAATGGTCGTTGGTGGATTTTGTTAACGAAATCGTAGTTGTTATAGAAGGGATTGTTTAAACTAATTTTGAATGCTTTTTATATATTGACGCAATTCACAGCTGAAGCTAAGGTGTTACTTTATGATGAATGCTTTATTTGCACATTGGAATGATTCTCTTTGCTGACCCCATCATGCTCACCATAGCTTGGGGGGGTGTTACAGCACAAGGTCAGCTAACGTGCAGCCCCCCTGGAGCTGGGGGTTAAGCGGACGTGTGACTGTTCCGTCGAGGCTCGGACCAGTGATTTTCTGAGGCACAGACATTTAGCCTACTGAGCCACTCCGCTCATATTCATTGTGAGATTTTTAAGATCATCATTAGGTTAATTATGTCAATCTTTTACGAAACTGAAATCGGAACTGTTTGTACATGAGCGGACTTCTTCATTTGATTAAATGGCTGTTATGGGCATGAAGTGAGGGGTGAGTGAGTTGATAGCTGAACTCACCCTAGCATATACATTATGATCACTGTTATTATTGCAAGTTGTTTATCAAACCTAACGCATAGTCTCACAGTCTATCCATTTCCTGTTAAAAACATCTGACTTATATGGACAACTTGTACTTATAAACATAAAGTCTATTACATTAAAAGCTAAATACAATGGTACATAATAACGAACGCACAGTTTTGTGACGTTCGTTAAAACATCGTGCAGTTCTTTAGTTCCTGACTGTGAGTTCAGCTTCTTCAACCGTGTTTGTCTTTTCTCTGGAGTCTGTCGTGGAAGATTGGTTGAGCAGCTGCCAAAGACAATAAGTCAAATACTGGATTATCCCAGAGTTCTGTAAAATATATATATATATAATCAACCAAATGTTTGACAGAATAATTAACAACATGTTCAGAAGCTACCTGTAGTTGGATTGTTCTGGGCATAATTGAGGTCCACTTGCTCAGGGCTTTGGAACAGAATTAAACGGGCGGGGGGGCAGCATGGTGACAGAAAGCAGACTAGCCTGGTGGTCCCAGGTTCATGGTCCGTGAAGAAGCCTCAGATTTCATTGGTCAGGGAGCTTGAACTGAACAGTGTCAGCAAAACATCCTTCAGCGGAAATGGGTAAAAGCAATCATTTTTTAATAAAAAAGGGGAAATACGTACAGGTAAATGTATAACATGTTTAATCCAAGTTGCATTTGTATTGATTAATTTAATAAATAATTAGCGTGCAGCTTCTACTGAAGTTCCTTTTCCCCCCTACCTTTCTAATCAGACATTCTAATAAGACATTAATTTATGAGCCTAAGGTATACAGCATCCTGATTAGCTGTTTAAAATGACTAACAGGGGAGATTTAAACCCTCGTTTCAGAGGAGGGTCAGGTTAAGTTACATGCACTTAGTGGTGACTTTGTTACATCGACAAGCAGCGGCAGAGAGAGAGAAGTCAACAGACGTTCAAAATGCTTGATCGTCATGTGGCTCATGCAGACTTCAGTTCCAGGACCAAACCATAACAGCGATTTTTGGTAATTATTAGTCAGTAAATGCATTGATTTACAATATTTGCATAGCACTCCGACATGTGTATGTAGTTACATCAATATGTGGACTCCTTGCGACCTTGAATAGGAAAAGCGAATATAGAAAATGTTCTTAAACTTGTATGACAGTCAAAAGCAATGTTTACTGATATATTAAGAGTGAGGGATGGGGAAGAAATGTCTCAAAATTCAGATCAGATTAATGTTCTAACATTTCTTTAATTCATAATGGTTTCAGTAATCCTGTGGTAACTGAGGGCCTAAGCAGTCTTAATAACTTAATCACTAATAAACTCAGAAACATGAACAGCATGTCAAGCAGTAGGTCTGTGCCATTTGCACCATGTTGTCCTTGCATGCAGTCTGCATATAGTCTGCACCACGGGTTGCTGCACTGCACGGACGTGCTCCAGTCGCTCAGAGAAAGCGGTACGAATGTATGGTTTCCCCAGTGACATGGAAAGGAGAAAAAAAATGGTTGTCTCAAGTCAGCAGGAGAAATCCCACTATAACTAAAGATTACAATATCAAAAACACATGTGAGGTAATCGTATTCAAACACGTTTTCACAAAGACCACACCCCTGGGAAGTTTAATGTTTGGTTTATTAAAAATTAGGAACGGGCTGATGGGACTCGGGCTGCAGGGTGACATTAAACGTTGGATGAAATAGCATAAAGAGAACAGAATTTATAATTAATAGGCTGCTTGTGGTTAATTGTATGCGTTGCTAACTTTATCTGCTATCCTGGCCTAATCTGCTATCTGTTAACATTCCCTAAACCTACTAATTTAATTGACTAACATGCTTTAATGTGCATGTCAATTTGATACCGATGTGCTGGTAAAATACAAGCTAACTTTTTTAAACGTCTTACCCTTTAAAGGTGCACAACAAATGGTCTATTTCGCTGCAACTCTACTGCGCTGCTAGTATTTGCTGCTAGGAAGTATTGAGAAGCTCCATAATCCACCAATGCTGCAAAAAACCGGTCCGTTGGACTGAATGGGGTTGATGTATCTTTCACTACATGGCTGTGGGAGGTAGCAGGCAGGAGCCACTCCTTTACATTGGTAGTGGGGTTGCTTTTGCTCTGAGAAGCCATTTTACGCACCCAACTGTCGTAATGAGCTGTTATTTTTGCTTTCCTATTATATTCAACGAGTCTGGCTGTTCTCTCCTGACCTCTCATTAGCAAGGTGTTCTTGGCCACATAAATGCCATTGACTGGGTGTTATTTCTTCATTATTGCTTAGGTCAGGCATCTTGGCTGTTCCAATTCTTAGCTTGACAATAAGTGGGCCTCGACCTTATCTGTGTGCTGTGTAGTTTGTGGTTTTGGAGAAACGGGCCCTTTCGCGTTAGCAATCAGGCATGCCGAATAATCTGGCCACAGAGTGCGAAACAGAGATATGAAAAGCAAAAAATGTATTCCAATGCAGACATATTTACAAATTTAATAAGGAAGTGTGTGTGTGTGTGTATGTGTGTAGGGGGGGGGTTGCCATTTTTAGTCAAAGCAAAGAGTTTGTTTAATGATGCAGTGACCCCTGTATCTGCAAGACTGAAAACATCTCAGCAAGTGGAGGAGGGATGACTTAGACTGCCAGATCGGAGCTCCACCTGAAGGGAGGGAGTCTGTATGGGGACACCTCAAGACATACAGATAACATAAACATAGCCTGAAACCTGGACACATCAGTCGACTGCAAGCTTAAGTATCACCACCTTAACCGCTTTCATTCAGCCTCCTAATCTTCAACATCTGCACTGAGTTAACCAGTGAATAATAAGAGTACAGTAGCATCTTAACAAATGGTCCTCTGTCCCTTTGCTTTTTTCCACACTGCTGGTGATGGGAAGGAGTGAAATGTGGTCCAATCACATCAGCTCTGCCCTAGAAGGGGGGAGGGGCAGGTCACGTGGGCAGACATGCGGTAGGCCTCAAGATGAATGATGCCAGAGAAAAATGAGAGGACGTTCTTTGTCTTCCTCAAACGAATCGTTCAGAATTGGCAATCTCCAATAAATCATTGTGAGAGACCAGGACTGCAGAATACCCTAAAAACAATTTGAAATATTACATTCTAATTTGCATATCTCCTCCAACCTTCCCTCTCACGGTACATTGAGAAGATAACACATGGGGCATGTATCTTGATTTCTTTAGCTTGCAGGCAATTTAAAGGGGTTGTGTTACAGGCGTGAAAAAAAAACATTGTGGTTCCTTTAAGTGTATAATGATGACATCGAAGATATACTGATATGCACCTTGGAAACGCATATCAAGTCATGCCATTTTCCCAGAGTCTCACCAGCTAATAATGCTCACCACGGCAACCGTGGCACCAAAGAAGGGAACACTTTGTTGGCAACCCGTAACTGACAGCAAAAGGGTATTTCCTGAGAGCTTATTTCTCTTTTATTTGTCTACCTTAAAATCCTTTAATGCAGAGATCAAGAGATATGAGATCATCTGGATTGAGGGACAGTCGATATCCCCCCAGTTTAAATTATACTAAAAAAAAAAAAACCCGATTTAGACAAGCAAGAAAAATAAGAGCAAAATGATGTGCACCAAGAACCGAAATGGCCGGCGCATTAACGGGGATGTCCCAGACGGGGAATTTTCCCTGCTTCTGTTTTTGTGGGCCAGTTCGAAAGAGAGAGATCTTTTAAACAACAGTGCGGCAACGTGCTCCGATATCTGTAGCCTAGTTGTTATATAAACACTTTGGTTTTCCACAGATAAAGCAAAATATGTGATATGTCGTACATCATGAAGTGCGGTTGCGCCGTCTGTAGGGGACACATTTTTGAATCATGTCAAGTACTTTCTAGCTTTATTTAATCAAAATGAAGAATTACAGCTATTTAATTATGAATTATGAGATGCTCACATTTACTGCCAGAGATAGTAGAAAACCTAGCTGCAAAAATGAGCTCTCAGCATTCCTTTTGAAACCCAAGACCCCCTCAGTCTCTGTGGGTACTAGCCAAGGAACACCCAGGCTGCCTGAACCTTCCGGCTTTCCTCCAGTTGGCCGGGGCTTCTGGTACCACTGTATTTTATATACCCCATGAGGGCAGGCGTTTATTATGCATGTAACTCTCACGCTTCAGAATGATTTGACACTGACTAAAGGTCTACCTCCAGGATATTCTCCAGGATGAACACTGCCATTGTGGTATCTTTAGAAGCATGTTGTAGATTCCTAAAATTGCCCATTATCATCTCTGTGAATGAACGGTGCATGCAATAAACATATATACCGACCCCTACTGGGGTGGTGCAGTGGTTACCACTGTTGTCTAACACCTCTGGGACTTGGGTTTGAGCCTGGGCTTTGTGCGTGTCGAGTTCCCCCCATGTCATTGTGGGGTTTCCTTCAGGTACTCCTGTTTTCCCCCACAGTCCAAAAAACATGTTGAGGCTAATTGGACTTGCCAAATTGTCTGTAACTGTGGATAGCGTGCGTGACCTGCGATGAATTGGCTTCCCATTTTGGGTTGTTCTCTGCCTTGTGCCCGTAGTTTCTGGGCTCCGGACCCTCGTGACCCGGCATGGGACAAGCAGGTACACAAAGTGTATGGATCAGCCTTTGCAGACGATCAACACATCACTCATGACTCATCAGATAGTCTCACAAACCGATTTGCCCCAAGGCTCAGTCCTCGGGCCCATCCTGTATAACAGCAGGAAGTTCCTGCTATGCAGCTCAGCTCTTCATCCAGGCACTCATTGTTCCACAGTTTCATTGCTATTTGCTGACAGCGTTGCCAGCTCGTGCTGTGAAGCCGCTTCAGATGATGCAGAATGTGGCAATACGTCTGGCATTCAATAGACTAAAATGCTAGCATGTTACATCCCTCCGTGTCTCTCTTAATTGGTTCATCAATTTCAAGTCCTTGGCACTTGCTTTCAGGCCTATTAACAGAACAGCACCCACCTCCACTGAGTTGCTTGTCAAGACCTAAATCCCATCTTGCCTTTGGCAAGCCAAGAATGTATTCCCATACCTTGTTCTCTTTGTCATTACCTATGAAATAATCATAAAAAGTGCATGACCCAAAACTGATGGACTAAGTTTATGGAGTGTAGCCATTAAGATATCACAACACAGGCAATTCCATGGTCAAGAAAAGCTAACCACATCGTGCTCTCCGGGGCAATTCAGTGGTAACCCGTCCATGCAGATTTGAAAAGCAACTGGAATCGTTGATGTTCACTTTTAACTCTGCCTGCCTCTGCCTTGCCATATCCAACAGAGGGAGTGTCTGAAAACAAAAATCAGACCTTACTGTGAGTCAGAACGGCTCACTATAAAGCTTTTGCAACCCTCAACCAAAGTACTTAATGCGAATGGTCCCAGTAAATTTACTGCAGTATAAATTGATGGAATTGTACGTTGTGTTTGAGTCAAGCAGTGACTTGATACTCTTAATGATTTGTTCATTACCTTGACACACCGTGTGCAAACCAAATATCAATTTGGTTGCCAGAAAGTGAAATCTCGTACTTAATCCTCCTTCATCTTCCTTCTGTTTGCAAGTGAAAGAAATTCACAATATTATTGATTTTCTAAATTGCCCTTAAGCAAAAATTTACATATCTGTAGGATGGGAGGTGGTTCTGCATTGATATTTTGCTGTTGAAAGCTGATGTGATCTTTTGCCTCATCCTACAAGGTTTCCATTAAGAGTTCTTTCTGTGCGTCGTTCTCTGAAGCGGAATCGCTAGCTTAACCCCTTCTTTTCTGTGTAAGAGCCCAGATTCCCGTGTTGCTAAAAGCACATTAATAACTGGTCACTTTCGAGCAGATCAGGATGCTTTCGTCGCGAGTGATAGGAGCCCCTCGCCATGTGCCCTTTCTTGCTTAGGGGGGGGCTGTGTTACCTTTACGGCCAGTGGTCCATGTGGCCCACACTCCCAGCATTTTCAGAAAAAAAGAGGGAGGGTCAAGATGGGGGGGCTGATAAGCAGGCCTCCGAACTTGGAGAGGGACACAGTGTTCCCATTTACAGGAGCGTCCACGTTGTTTGATCTACTCCCCCCCCCCCCCCCACTCCATTCTGGCAGGCCCTCCCAGCTCTGGGCGCGGTGCAATCACGGCCATCTGTTTGTACGCTCCATCTCGGCCCCCATGCATCTGCTGGAGCTGCGAGGCCCTTCCTGCCCACCCACTTACTCTACCTCCAGAAAAATAAAACAAGGTCACTGTAGCACTGCTGGTTGCGCTGATATCCCTGCATTTTTTTTCCCGTTTTTTACATTGCAGATGCAGGTCCGTCGGAAAGACATGACGAAATAGGCACCTAACCTGAAGCACCTGCGAAGAGGTCTTGCTCCATTCGGACTGAGAGCAAGACTGGGTAGGAGGGCGAAATGTTACTTTGTTCCTGCGTGGGGGGAGGGGGGGGGTCGCAGTTGAGGGAAACACGCTAGTGTGTCTGAAAATCAGTTTTTAAAGATACAGCAGCCCTGTAATTCACCTGTAATGGAATGTAAAATCCACCATTCCACCCCTGCTCTGAAACTATGCTTCCCCTAGCAATGTACACATCAATTAACATGCCCCCCCCCCCCGCCCCCCCGATGGTGATGATTATTGTGGTGCTCCTTGCGAGGTCACACCGAGGTTCCTCTGACTGTAGCTGGGGTGAGCTGGGGGCTGCTGCGGGGCGGGGGGTGGCAGTTTAATCTGATACGGCCACAAAATTGGCATCCAAATCTAGAAGTCTGGAGAAATGCAAGCAGCAGACGTCCCCCCCCCCCCACCCCGCCCCCCATCAAAGCTTTGAGGCTGGCAGCGACTGAATGGCTTTGCGCGTCGTGGCAGCCCCACATATAAGGTCTATTATCCACAGCAAGCAAAGGTCACTGGATCACAGAACTCAGTCTCCGCTGTGAACTGTCCACTGCATCCAGCTACCGAACGTACAGCCCAGGCCTGCCCCCGAACCAGGCCTGCCCCCCGAACCAGGCCTGCCCCCCGAACTGCGCACTAATTCCATGCATTTTTAAATGTCTTTGATTTTTATGTCTTTGTAATAACATAATAATAAAGTTGGAATATTTGTAGAATAATTATAGAATTTATATATGAAATGTATGTTTTGCATATTTTTCACATGCTACTCAAACCAATGTCGTTTGTTGATTTAAATATTTGTACTATTTTCACATGTGGTGTCCATTGCTGCTTGCAAAATTTGAAGGTGAATTTGTGGTCATGACACACCAATTTATAAATACCTACACCTCATTTCTCGGGAAGGTCATGTGACTTTGCTTGGGATTATATCATTCAGGGCTGACATTGAGGTTCCACCCATTCACATCTTGCGGGGTAATGATGGGCTGCGGCCATTTAAAATGGGAATCCCCCCCCCGAAGTTTACAGACTGGTGTCAGAGACGGAACACTCCGGAAGGTCACTGAAGCAGACCAGTAGATCCTGGTGCTTCTTCTCACTTCTCGCACGTCTCCTGGAGCCGGTAATGTAAACAAACCGCTGTAGGTCCGTGCCGATGAAAGGCTTTGCCGAGGGGGTGGGGGTTGGGAGGGATGGACAGTGAATAGCCAAGGTGGATGGGGGAGGGTCTTGGGGAATGAAAAAAGAGAAACTCTAGATCATGTTTCGGGACTCTGGAAAAGAGACATTTCAGCAATCAGTCGTAAAGGTGGGGGGGAAATCCCCCATGATACACTATACATCATTCAATTATGGATACATGAGAGGGCTGAGCTCTGTTCACAATTTCATTTTCTGTCGTGACATTGAAGGAAAATGTCAGTTTCTGTGATTAATTTTACTCCTCTAGTGTCTGATTACATTCCATCTTGGAATTTTTTTTCTCCATCACCTTTAAAAACTTTTTCAATGGAAGATGGACACCCGCTGTCAAAGTGCTTCAGGGCTTTAAAATGTCCTTGTCACTGCACATCCAGCAGGTGGCCACATTTGTTGGCGTGGGGGTGGGGTGGGGGGGGGCTGAGGGAGGTGTTTGGAAAATGGCTGACAGCTGACAGGAAATGGGATTCCCTGCCAGATTCTGTGGGGTGAGTGGTTCGCGAAGGCAAAGATGGCACAGTGGAGGGTGGGGAAGGAAGAGGTAGTGATGTTGCTTTAATCGGTGCACCCGCCCGTGGGAGGGTCCTGTTGTAACTGGCTAGGAAATGAGCCAAAGAGCCAATGACGATGGGTGAATTGGTGATTGACAGTGGGGAGAACCTCTCATCTCTTGAGATTATTCCCAGCGTACACCCCGCCTACATAAATGGATTCGAGGCAGCACGTTTCAGATTGACAGATTGATGGCAAGCCATTTATAATAATCAAAGAAATCTGAGTGATGTATACATGTAAAAACAGATCATTTCATTTCATGAATATAGAGTATAACATGATAATAATTGTGTGACATCATAATATATTAATAACAAATGGATGTGTGCTATACTAATAAATATATATTAATCATATTTTTAAGATGACTTTTTTCGAAAGTGGCATTGGCATTAGCTTTAGGTTTATTATATTAATCAGGAAAAGGGACAGTTTTTTCTTTTGCTGTCAGAGTGAGTCTGAAAGTTGTAGTTTAAACGGAATGTCTTCCAGACACATTCAGTCTCAGTCGTTCAGCCTCTCACTGTGATTCCATGGTCTCCTACTGCGGACCAGCTGGAGGAAACACCGCGGACAGTCTAATACCTGCGGTCAGGGCCAACCTCACATGGGCCTGATGATACCTATGATTTTTTACTTTAAAATGTCCATCAACAATTTTTTTTTATCGCCTCATCAGCAGTGAACTCAATGATATTGCAAAGCTGACATTCTCAGAAACGCAGATGCCCACCACAAATCGTACTCAGCATTAGCCAGCAAACATTAAGCTTATTAACTAAAATCCGCATCAACATCAAATTAATTAAAACGTTAAAACGGAGCTGAATGTTTCAATGGAGCAATTCAGTTTAAATACCTCACCCAATGGTCCAACAGAAAGGACCCTCATACCAGATGACCCAACAACTTTTGCGTTTCAAGGTTATGTAGTTGACCATTAGACTACCTGCAACTTTGGAGGGGTGGTGCCCTTACCCTGAATTTATTTGTGTCTGTGAGCAGGATGGGGTTGAGTTGATGTCTGAGCAGGGCGGTGTATCAGATTACACCTCAAAATTCACAATGGGCAGGGAGTGAACAATTAGGCGAGGCAAATATGCTTAACGAGACGAACAATACAAAACAGCTGAGTCACACGAACTGAATGCAACTCATTCATCTGTCGGGTCCATTGCATTACAAATATCATGCCACCCTTAAATTCATGGGATAAAATCCCATTCATTTTACTGGCTGACAACGTCACCCAGAACGGCAGAGAGCCCGTTGATAGAGACGGGCATTTCAGGTAATTCCAGTGCCACAAAAGGCTCTTCTTATGATTTAAACGGACATTTATGCTGTCTTAACATAGGAAGTCATGTGCTTCATCACTTCACAACAGCAAGTGTTATCAACAGAGCTGAGTAATTCAGGTCCAGAGAGTAAAAGTCCAGACCAAGATTTTGTTTCGACCAATCAGTTGACTCTTTATGCTCAACTGGTTTATTGAAACAAAATCTCGGTCGGGACTTTTACTCTCTGGACCTGAATTACCCAATTCTCAATCATTTTGGTTACATTTCAAAGAGAGAGAATCCTGGATTTTTTTCAATACTGAAAACCCAACCATCCAGCCTTGCCGTCATAGAGCCCAGATACAGACACAGAATCACACTTCAATGTGGCCGCTGTATGATTCCATTGGAGGAAACATGGTCACATGAAGCACAGATGTCAGAGTAATGACCTCAGTGATAGGAATCCAGCAAGGCTAACATGGAGGACAAGGCCTCCACCCAAAAAGTGCATCGTTGGCAGGTCTGCGTTCCAGTCTGACCTGAAGAGTAGCCATTTCGCCTAGGCATGTTTCACGCCGGACCACCCCTCCCCCACCCATGGATGGATTTTTTTTCCCATTTGATGGATTAGGGTGTCATCCCTGTACAGCTGGAAGTGAGTAGGGGGCAGATAATGAATCAGTGGGGGGAAGCAGCCAGCCCCAGTGTTGACCCTATAACCCCAAACCATGTGTCTTTCAAATGAAGTGAAATGGATTCCAGTTCTTTCCCAGTGTTATGACGTCATGATGGACCTTTCACAGAGGATTATGCACTGGAGTGAGAATAAGGGCAGCCTTTCACGTGATGATTACAGTCTCTGGAAACAGGAGACATGGTCGCTCTGCCCAAAAATGGCTGCCATGTTCTTTTGATGTCTTGTGTCTTGTTTGTTTTCTTACGTTTTGTGATCCAGCCAACGTCACATACCCAAGAATATTAGAATATCAGGAACAGCCAACGTCACATGCTCCTGAATGTTAGTGCGTTGTGAAATAATGTGTATTCTTTGTTGCATACCAGATGGAGAATTGCACAGTGTATTGTACTGTGACTCACAGTTGTTTTGTTCTGTGCATTTAATGCAACTTGTGAAAACAAATTCTTCAGATATGGAATTTCCTCGATGAATGAAGTTTGATTTTGATTCGGCATCTACCGGCGGTGTAAAGTCACTCTAATTATGGTGATTCATTTTACCATCGAAAATCTTTTCCAAGCGTCAGAATATTGACATCACCATCCATCTTCCGGCTACTTAATCCAGTAAAGCCCACCCCAGGAAGTAACAAGATGGTGGTGAGCACACTCACAGGCCATTTTAGACGCCAGTTAGATTAAATAACTGCCTGCCTTTGGAAAGAAACTGGAGTAGCTGGTGGAACTGCACACGGCTTGGGGAGAAGATGCAAGGTTCACGCGCATTGTGGCCTTCAGGTATTTGAGTAGGAAAAGCTACTCAAATGAATGCATTAAATATGTATGTTTACTTAAAGCACTTACAGTAGAGGAAAGGTTACAATTCATGTATACTTTTTGGGATATGAACCCATGGCTTTTGTATTGTTAGAACAACACTCTGCTCATTGAGCTGCATGATCTAGATGTAAAGCTAAAAAGGTAAGGTACACATATCCTGAGGTCAGGAGAGGTCATGTGACCGGCCAGGTCATCCTCTTCAGCTACGCCTTATCACCTATCACATTAGTCTCATCTCCCCAGGACAGGCATACAGATGCTGATCCCCAGTCCTGCTGGAGTGACTGTCTCTCATTTCCTTTCCTCTTCACCATTTCGTTAAACCTCTTTCGTTAATCTCCCCTTCTATATCCACTGCCGCCACTGTGGAATGTTTTGTCCAGAGTGAGTCTTATCATGGCGCACACTGAATTTTAAAAGCTTTCGTTGCCACTTATACAACTAATTTTCCTTGTTTCTCTTCTAAGGAAATACAATGTGGTGTAAAAAATAACCAAAAATAAATAATAATAATAATAATATCACTCACAAACACAGCAGTAATTTCTCTGTCAATATCAGCTCCACCAATCAGCTTTTTGCAATCACCTGACACTTACAGACATTGTGTATTAATCTTCACCCTTTGCAGAGGTGGGTGGGGCACGAATCGCAGAGCACACTGGGAAAAGGGACCCCTCCCCCCTCCACTGCCATGGTCCTTGCTTTCATTTGTTTATCCCGCGTAGGCTCTTGGATTGTCCTCCAGGAACTGGCCCAGCCCTTCCGCACTGGGAGTTGGGCATTTCCTGCAGGACAGGAAGTTTTCTTTCACCGAGTCCAGCACTCGTCAGACCAGGGCTCGAGGTTAGGTACAATTCTCACCCCCACCACCAACCCCCCCCCCCCCCCCCCCCATAAATCACGGACTTCTACAACTACAATTAAGTATTGTGTGAAAAAAGCTTCGACCCAAAGGTCAGGGAATGAGTCACATTAAGCAAAATATTGACTATATATTTCACATGTGACGTGAAAAGTTTATGGAAACTGTAGGCATGACCTTGAGGGGCATCACCTGTCACAGAGCTTAATGGAAAAACTTGAGGATGCTTTCCTGTTGCCTGCAAGTAACCCTTAAAAAATCCGGATCCCACTGTCCCTGTTGCTATATATAACATGTTTCCTCCACAGTATGTTTATGTTTCCTATAAATATATCAGGGAAATTACATGAAATTCTACTGTAGATCTATCTATCTATCTATCTATCTGTCTGTCTGTCTGTCTGTCTATCTATCTATCTATCTATCTATCTTTCTATCTATCATCATCATCTACTTCATTTGCTCTTTGTATTACAGAATTACTAATTTAACCTGGTTAAATTTGGTGGGGATGCAAATAAAGGAATATGGGTAGCTTGTGTTACCAATGTTCTATTTTTATATTTTTGGTTTTGGGCAGCAGCCATTGCCTCACACATCCAGGTTGCGGGTTCGTATCCCAGCCCTGCTCTGTGTGTGTGGAGGTCGGATGTTCTTCCCAGGTCTCCTCCTGCAGTCCAAAGATGGATGGGTGTCTCTGTGCTGCTTGTGTAAGTGCCCAGCGATGAACCCAGAGCAGGGGGTATCTTTGCTTTGTGCTCTATGCTGCCTGGGAGGGGTTCTGACCTGGAGTATGGATCAATGAATGAAAAATGAACGCAAACAGTCTATTACACATTAGGAAATATATTAACAACAAAGAAATGGGGCGTTTTACGTGCATTAAAAGACCCCATATATTATACATAACCCACATTTTAACAGAGAGTGGTATTACGTTTTGTTGACAGCATTAGGTTTGAATCCAAATGACTTGCATGAAAGGTACAGCGTGTCTGCGTTCCAGACTAAGAAGAATTAGCCATTATCCTTAACGTAACTTTTTATTATATCTCGTGCGTAACGCGCATGGCACGAGGCGCTTTGAAAGACTGAGCAAGATTACGAAAGATGAAGACGGTCAGTATCACTGCTATGCCTTTGTTTCAGGGATTTATTAATTCAGATTTATTAAATCAGCATTAAATTATCATTCAAAAAGTGAATGAACTTTGGGTTCTGAATTACAAGAACCTATTTTTTACAAACTTCAGTGGGAGCAGTGAAGTTCTGAGATATTTTATTTGAATTGAAACTACTAATGTCGGTATTTTTGCTGTGTATGTAAATACATATTTATTTGTTACCCTTCTTTAGCAACCATTTCTCCCAGAACAGATTGTTACACCTTCACTAAGAACTTCATTTCAAAACTAAACATTTGAAGGCTTATAATGCTCTAACCCAATCTTAAACCAATAGAGGTGCTGCTGCCTTCAAGTTTAATGATATAGAAATATTTACTACAACAAGAAGGGCATCCTGTTCCAGTGTTGACACAGGCTTAGTTTATTGTCTGCTAAGTACATAAATTATGATTTCTAGCCGCACACGCATCCTGCGGCGCGGGTTCCCGGAGGGATCGATGCGCCGGTCGAGCCCCGGCTGAACCTAACCGAACCGAGCCGAGCCGAGCCGACATCCCCTCCAACACACACACACACACACACACACACAGCTCCACAAGCCCAGATCTCCTTCAGGTCCGACTGCGGCTCGCTCCTGCCCTCTGATTCTTCCCGGCTGATAGGAATTTAACACGGAAAGGAGCGAATATACCGAAGTAAGGACTGAAAGTAAGATTCGGGAGCCTTTAATTCTTATCTTCATGGGAAAAGTGTGGAAACGACAGATGTACCAGCACTACTCTTATTACTACCCCCAATACCTTCCAGCTAAGGTAATATTCTTTTGTTACCAGTTTTTTTTATATGAAATTGGTTCGGCTCTGCTCGTTTAATCGCATATTATGCCGAGTTATTATAAATAGAACATTTATATCATTTCCTTGACGCACAACGGGAAGAGGAATATGTATTAGGTGATGAAATTATTGTTGAGACTGTTATTTAGTTATTGAATTCATTTACGTGTCCTTCAGCTGGTTATTTATTTATTCAACCAAACTCTTGCCTTCTGCCCCCCCTGACTCGGGTAATTAAATATGCTCCCCGCGTTTTGCGTGTTTAGTCGGTACTCGCCGCTTCCTGCGGGAACTGTGCTCCAGAAATATGGCATTTTTAGAGGACACATTTGGGGTCGCGGTATTTCACATTTCAAAATGACACAGCATTTTCTTCAAAACTATACGGCATTAGCTGGTCTTATAATTTGTCGTCTCTGTAATTGTTATATGCACTGGATCTTTTTGAAGACACGTTTTTGTTTAGTACATACATTAGCATATGCATTGATAATGTACAAATGACTGAAAGTGGTTTATAAACCTTAGGGTTATTATATAATATTCTTTACAGTTTAAATTGTTGACTTTGTGCGTTTTTATCTGTGTACTGTGTTATACCTAAGCGGATGGGGAGATAAAGTTCAAGAGGTATGGGCTGTGAGATTGATTGCTATAGCCAGAAGAAGATAAATGACCTGTATTTTATTTTGCGAGCTGGAGGCTCCGACACCAGTCGGGTGAACTGTAATCGACCGAGGTTACAAATTGCGGTATAAATCTGAAAGCCGCATTTAACATTTCAGGTTATTAAAGTAATGATTAACTTCATGCATTTCAGGGTGAACGGTAAGCAAAATATTATGTGTTTCATGGGAAATATCACGTCACATAGGCCTATAAGAAGAGGAAGAAAATAGACTTTAACCCACTGTCTTGTTTACACTATAGGCTATATTTATTCAATTGTTTTAAGTTTAACATATTTATTTGACATAGTATTTGTTTAACGGAAACGTTAAACAAAGGAACGTTATAAATGTTAATACATTTAATCAAACTTGGACATAGTACTATAGTACGATTACATACATATATAGTATGTATTTAAGAGCAGTATAAACGGGGCTGCAGTGTGATAGATTGGCTTTCTTTAACTGAGCAGATGTGGGTGTGAACTTCCCTGTACCATGCACACACGCAAAAAGCACGCTACCCTAAAATGACTCGCGTGATTTATTTAGATTAATTAAACGCAGCCCCTAGGTATCTTTATGTGTATGCGGTACTGGGTCAATGATGATTTGTAGGCTGGTACAGAATGTGGAACAGTTCAGTCACTATCATTTTAATTGCTGAAGGCAGGGGGTACCAACCAAAAGATTAGCCTTATGTCCTGAAGGTTTATGCCTTATGTCCCAGGAGAGACTTGAACAAGCATTTAGCCTGCATTGATTTAACAGAAATAAAACAATCTTTAAGTGTGTTAAGTCCAAGCTGGGTGGGCACATTACTATTGTACAAGGACCCGTTTGATGAGGATGATGTAATATGTGCTGGTCCTTCTGTCTGGATTAATGAAGGGGACACATTCGTTAGGGTCTTGTGACGTTAGCCACCTGTCGTGGGCATCGTTGCGTAATGGGACAACCAGTGCTTGAAGTGAACTGGTACTCACCAGTACTGGAACATCTCATATTCTCCCGGTAATGAATAGCAACAGGAGAACTGCCATCTGTTTTGCCCACTTTGAGGACTGGTCCTTCTAGATATGGGGAGGGTAGCGTCTCAGCGGGTGACCTCTGTCACGGGGTCAAACAGAGAACTGAATTATTGTAACAAAAATGGTGACAACCTGTAAGTCCAGGGAAGAGCACAGTATGAGATAGATACTTATTAATCTTAGTCTTATACATTCCTCATAAACAAATTCACACAAACACACACAGGTTTCCCATTCATTTCTATGGGGTAAACTAATCCCAACATGATGACCTTAACCCCTGCCCAGCCCTAACCTTAGCCAGAAGTAGCCAAACTAAATTCTAGACCTTTGGCATTTTTAGTTTTTTGATTGCATTCATAGATCTTTGTGGGGACCTGAAAAATGGTCCCCACAATGTAAAAAAGAAACAGGTTTTTATTACTCTGATGCCTAATCACACTTACTGTATTTAGATAGTTGACTATAAGATGATCAAGATGCATATATTGTAACACTTGTTAAGCCAAAAAAATAATAAAAACGACCAATTCATAGGTCTCAGAAGATCTGTTGTGTGGCACAGTAATCACATTTTTTGCATCTATGCGTATTCTACAGTAGCAAAACTCAAGCATGCAGAAGGGCAGTCATGCCAAACAGGTAACACCGCTAATGCAATGTCTGTGGCTTCTAAATAATTCAAGAACAAAAAGCGCAGAAGGCCAATAGATCCAGTGTGGGCAGAACCATTGGTGAGTGTGTGCCGCTAATGACAATGGTGCAAGAAGCACTTTGCATTGATCACACACCATCCAAATAGGGGCCTCGCGATTGGGCCTCGCTCATAGGTCTGAGGGCGCTGAATTCGGAAGGCATTTCTGGAGACGGGTTCGAGACCATTTTATCTGCCCGTTTCCTTTGACTCCCTTGCCTTTGCTGTCATTGCCGGATCATTGCCGACGCCGCGGTGAAGCAAGCTGTGTTTTCTTTATTATTATTTTGAACCAGCTGTAGGTCTGTGTGGGCGCTGGGCCAAAGTCTTTGATCTTAGCCTGAGTGACGTTCAGGGGTACCGCGAACACAGCGCTAGCTGGGTAATAAAGAAAAAATGTCATGCAGGTGTCAACATGAACTTCGACTCATTGCATCTGTGTGTGTGTGTCTGTGTGTGTGTGTGGGGTCCAGGTATATATTACCAAATGTCTCCACACAATGTGATAAAAACCTGTTTTTTTTTTACATTGTGGGGATCCTTTTTTCAGTCCCCACAAGGAGAAATTCAACTTTATAAAAATCTGTGACTGCATTCAAAAAACTGAAAATACCAAATGACTTGCGTTTTGTTTGGTTACTTATGGTTATGGTTAGGGCTGGGTAGGGGTTAAGGTTGTCATTGTCAGGATTAGGGTTTTTCCCATAGAAATGAATGGGCAGTCCCCACAAAGATATAAGTACAGGTCTGTCTGTGTGTATGTGTGCATGGGGGGGGGAGGATCAAAAACATGGGCTGACTGTAGGTCCCGGAGGACCGGATTGGGAAACATTGACATAGACAGTATACAGCCATCAGCCATATTAGGTCTGCATGAGCTTGGAGCCAAAGCTGGACACACCCACAGGGATGCTGGTCCATTAATGGACACAAGGTACAACCAATTTAGAGACAACAATGTGTCTAGGGACTGCGGGATCATAGACTTGGACAAATGCTTAAAACACTACATATGCACAGTCGTGGTCAGAATCAGGCCACTGTCACTTGTGAAGCCACAGTACCTACTGAGCCATCATACCACCATGCTCTCCTTTATAAATACACCAGCATGGTATTAATCATATTATCTGTGCCGCTAAGCTAAGCAGTGATAGCTAAATGCCACAAGCACGCTATAGGTTTCATCTTTCGAGTTGTTCTGCTTGAACTACGATAAGAGGCTGCACATTTACAGTGACATTAATAGCATCAATGCCAGGAAGCAGCACTGCATCAGGGAAGGAAAGGTGTTGTTATTTTTGGTCATCAATCCACAAGAGCTCCGAGTCCTACAGGCCGCCGGCGACTGTCGCCGGGATACGGTGGGATGTTTGTGTGGAGAGGGACACTAGAATGAAAGCTAAAGAAAGTCCTTCGCCATCATTACCGTGAGCCCTGTGGTGGATCGCACAAAATTAATCAAGGAAGTCGCGTTGCTTTTTGCGCCGGTGGGAAGGGTGCCCACGGCTCTCGTAACCCCCACCCAGGGGCCCAGTGGCTGGCAGTGTGTGTCTGCCAGGCTTAGCCCTATTAACTAATAGGAGGCGGAAGGTGGCAGAAATCGTGGAACGACACATAGCGTCCATACGCTAAATTTCCGTATTTATTAATAATAACCAAGCTGTATTCACTGGAATGACTTATTTCATAGTACTATATACTTGTTACATTATGTCCATGAGGAGATGCATTGTGTATTGCTTATAAGCCTTACAGTTTGATTGTCTGCATAGGGAATGTATTATTTTTCATCACTGAAATGCCCCTGAGCCATGGTTGACATTGCAGACTGTGCTGCCATGCGTTACTCCCCGTTGCAGCAGATGCGCTTTTATAGGTTTGTACCGTCGCAGGTTTTAAGCATCGTGTGGAGCTGGTTCGTTTGATCTGAGAATTTGTGCGCATGATATTTGTTTGATTATTTAGGTTTGCTGTCGTAATGCAGTCCTTTATATGTATTTGCGGATGCTTTTTAATTGTATTGTTAGGGTACATTTATGCACATTTCAGTCCTTTATGCAAACGTAATACAGCACCAGTGACTGCTGTTTCGCCTGCGGTCAGAGGTAGCTGTTAGAAACTGTGAGTTATAAGAGGAGGAGCAAAAAAAATCTTGGTTTGAGTGCAGTCTCTCATATTATCTAATCAACTTCTACGTTAGTTAACATATACCTAATCCATCAATAAATTACTTAAAACATTATTATTATATTTATATATAATAACATTTAGCTATACCGTTAAACAACCTAATTTCAGTGTTTCCTTTTAGATTGTTTTACATCAGTTGGATTAATTTCCATTGCAGTAAGCCTATGTATTCTAAAATATTAGTGAAATCTATTTATGAGTCCATTAACAGTATTACCAATTGATACTTTATTGAATTAGTGGTTTTAAGACATGGATGGATAAATACTAACTGCACAAATATTGCTTATATTAATAGCCAAATAACTAACAGGTAGGAACAGTTGGAAAATGTTAATACTGTACAATTAATCATAATACTGTACAATTAATCGCAATACTGTATAATTAATCGCAATGACTGGAACAAAGGTAGGACAGCAGGGATTCATTAACCTTTAGCTGCTTAACCATTTTCCAAATGCTGTTTATTCACAAACTTGACATGAAGACAATGACCATTAAAGATGAAGGAGCAGGCAGATTTACCATGCTACTGGGCATTAGCTGTAGTGCAAGCAACCAGGACTGCACCTAGACCTTCACATTTAACCTAAATTGCATAAATAAAAATATGATGATGCTTTATAATCAGGCAAGGTCACTTTGTGTAAAAATGTGAGGTATGGAGCTAATAAACATAATCCACTGCCTTTGTGTCTAAGCAAATATTTATTACCGTTTTCAAGACGTTATACCCTATAATCTATAGTTATAATTATAAATTAAAATAAAATTATAGTTATAAATTTGATTACTCGCCTTTCAGAATCTTAGTCACTGTGTTATTACTTCTGTAGTTAGGCAACTATTGCTGTTCCTGCTTTACACACACCCCCCCCCAACTCAGCGATTTGCTGCAAGATCCGCTAATCTTCCTGTGCTATGCGTACACACACACACACACACACACACACAGATACAGACACACACACACGCACACACACACACACACACACACACACACACTGCCCGGGGTGACTCTGCCCCTGCTGAGCTGTCAGAGATACTTCTCTCTCTCTCTCTCTCTCTCTCTCTCTCTCTCTCTCTGAGAGGGGTTTTGGTCTTTGTCCCACACCCCTTCAAATCAGCAGCGAGCCCTGATAGCAGGCCCGCCCCGTGTCCTCAGCTAGGCCAAGGGCCTCGATCTGGGCTCTGACGAGGCCTCTGAGATAGGGCTGGAGTTAGCGCTGAGGAAGCCAGCGGACAGGAAGTTATGAGGGAGGGGGATCGATCTGAGTCTGTGAAAGGAAGTTGTGTTTTTAGCCTGAGTGGCAGAGTCAGGCTGCCGCTGGGGGGGGAAGCTCCTCGGAATTGCCCTCGTGGGACATTCGCAACGTGAAGCACAGAAACGGAGGGTCATCCTTTCTGAAGTAGATACAATAATAGATTCTGGGGATTTTTTCCCTATAAAGAGGAATGTTTCTTTTCCCTGAACTTACATATTTGGGTAATGTTTTACATTAACTGCACTTTCATAATGCCTTTATGATGCATTCATAGAACATTTATAAACAGCATGTTAGTACACATTAAGATCCTAACATACCATAGTAGCCTTAATATACATTAATAATAAACATCCATCCATTTTCCAAACCCATTTGTCCTATTCTCTGTGGTGGAGGGGGGGGGGTCCAGACCGTATCCCAGAGGCTACAAATACAAAGCAGGAAACAACCCAGGATGGGGTGCCAACAAACCATAGGGCACACTCACAAACCTGGGGGGGGTACCCCATGACAACACAGGGGGAACATGCAAAGTCCATGGGGCCTCGAACCATCATTCTAGAGGGGCAACAGTGCTACCGACTCCACCACTGTGCCATGGCTAATAACGGTCATTATGTGATAATTACAAACATTATAATCGCTTAGTCATATAATGTTTGTTATTAATGTATATTAAAGCTGTTAAGATTTGTAAGGTAAACTTACATGCATTACGAAAGTGCAGTTAATGTGGAGCGTTGCCCATTTTTGTATACACTGCTGTGAAATGAAGCAGTGTTCAGATTTATGTGGTGTGTGGCACAGCAGGTTAGGATGCCCCACCTAGGACCTGAAGGTCATTGGTTCAAACCTCAACCTCAGCACAGTGACTTCATCACTGGGCTGCTCCAGAAGGCCTTTAACCCCCTGTTGGAAATAAAATGTAAATGATATCAGGAGGGAATATGGGCTTCTTACAATTTGTCAGTTAAGCCAGGTCAGCTGCTGTATGGGGGGAAACCCCAAGGAGCTTGACTTGCTGTAGAACTGAATCCCTTCACTGGGGGGGCTGATAAAGGGCCAAACTGCTGATTTCAAGAACAGTGTAGCTGAACTATGTACATTCTAACCCAAGCAGAGCATAAGTGAAAGGATTTAGAGAGAGTGAGATTCAGGCAGAACGTGACCGAAGCGTAACCTTAAATAAGATAACCATCAGGATTGTGGGGTTTCCGTGACATGCCTCATTTTCCCCCCCTTTCACTCTTTCGCTCTCAGTGCCTCGCACAGTGTCTTCCACGTACTGCTGAATCAGATCTGTCCATTCTTCCCCATCCGTGACCACTGACCCCCACCCTTATTTTATTAGTGACCCCTGCCGCTTGGAGTGGGAGTCTTGCCATGCCGGCTTCCAGGGAGGATGATAGTCAGGCATTAATCTATAGACCCCCGACTCCTGGACTGCGGAAGGACTCAAGGGTGAAAGGGAGGGGGGGGGGGGTGAGGGGGATTGAGCTCTCAGCTAAAAATTTACAGTGATTCCCCCCATATCACGGTTCAGCTATCACGCCCCCGCTATATCGCGGATTTTTCCCCCGACGCATCACAGGTCTCTGCATATTGCATAACTTGCTTGTGGTCCGACTATTGTGAGCAAACTTTTTGTGAACTTTTCGTTATATATATTACTCATATCCTTAGCCCAACATCCACATATCATATGTGTTTACAAAGTGTGTTTTAATAAGTTTTCATGTGTTTAAAGCGTGTAGAAGGGGTATTTTAAGGCTTAAACTATTTTAAAAAACTTTTTATATGGTCTTTATTGCGGATTTTCACCAATCGCTGATGAGTCTAGAACGTAATTTCCACTATAGGCGGGGGATCACTGCATACATATTGAAAAGCTTCGGATAAGGTGCAGTTTGCATAAAAGGGGAATTTGTTGGTTTAAACTGGGAAAGGTTATATTCCACAGACAAGCCGCTTGTTCTTTTCCTGTCGATGTGGACACTGTCTTACTCACAGAGGTGAAAAGAGCAGCTGCCTCTAGTCTTGTTAGCCGTCAACCCGCAGCTGTCCAGATATGGGCAAATACAAAGGAGGGTGGGGCTGATGTGCTGACGCAGGCAGAGGCATGCTGTCCTGATGGAGATCAGAACGACAAGTGGTACAAGTCCGAGGGGGGAGTCTTAGTGCGTCCTGTTTTCAGAGAAAGCCTTTTAATCCAGGCTGTTTCTTCTCTAAACAACAGAAGGAAGGAAATCGGGGCGGAGCTGTCATTGATAGCGTTAGCATTTAGCAAGAGGGGTAGCATTCGTATTGCAATAACCAGGGAGAGTCCAGGTTTAGAGCTTTGAGGGCACTTAGTTAAGAACGAAATGATGATGCCTTTAGCAGGAGGTATCGCAGGTAGGCAGGGCTTCCACTGCATGGGTCAAAAGTTCTGAATTCGGGTCCCATCCCTGATCATTGCCACATTCACATGTTAGCCTGCTGCCGTGTTCCCAGGTGCTGTATGCTTTCCAATCATGTATAAAGCATGTTCAGAAGAACCGGTGACTCCGGTTTATGCAAGTATGTGTTTCCATGTGACCTGCAAACAACCTCTAGAGCTGGAACCTCATTTTACCAGCTGGATTCTAGATCACACACTCACTAGCTACTTCATGAGGCACACCTATTCAACTGCTTCTTGAAGCAAATATCTAATCAGCCAATCATATGTCAGCAGAACAATGTACATACATACAATGTACATAGATACGGGTCAGGAGCATCAGTTAATGTTCACATCAAACACCAGAATGAATAAGAATGGTGGTTTAAGTGACTTTGAACATGGCATGGTTCTTGCTAGGCTGGTATGAGTATTTCAGAAACTGCTGATCTACTGGGGTTTTCATGCACACACATCTCTAGGGTTTACAGAGAATGGGCCAAAAAAGAAAAAACATCCAGTGAGTGGTGGATCTCTAAGTGAAAATGCCTTGTTGCTGGCAGAGGTCGGAGAAGAACGGACAGACTAGCTCAAGCTAATAGAAACGCAACAGTAACTCAAATAACCACTCGTTACAACCAAAGTATGCAGAAGAGCATCTTTGAACTGCACAATGCTTTGAGCCTTCAACCAGTGGCTCAATAGCAGAGCAGGTGCTACTTCTGTCAGCTAAGAACAGGGAACTGAAGTTGGCCCAGTGGGCACGGGCTCACCAAAATCGGACAATTGAAGATTGGAAAAACGTTGCCTGGTCAGATGAGTCTCGGTTTCTGCTGCGACATTCAGACGGCAGGGTCAGAATTTGGTGCAAACAATATGAAAGCTCCACCTTGCCTTGTATCAGGCCAGTAGTGGTGGTGTAATGGTGCGGGGGGTCATTTCTTGGGACACTTTGGGCCCCTTAGTACCAACTCAGCATCGTTATTCTTGTGCGTAGATTGGGGTCCATGGGACCCCAACCAATGTCTAAAGTAAAGGGTTCAGGATTTATCTGTGCACAGCCTACCTGAGTATAGTTGCTGACCGTATCCATGTCTTCATGGCCACAGTGTACCCAGCTCCTAATGGTTACTTCCAGCAGGATAACACCCCATGTCACAAAGCTCATATCATCTCAGACTGGTTTCCTGAACATGACAATGAGTTAATTGTACTCAAATGGCCACTACAGTCACCAGATCTCAATCCAATAGAGAACCTATGGGATGTGGTGGGACAGGAGATTCGCATCATGAAGGTACATCTGCAGTAGCTGCATGGTGCTATCATGTCAGCATGAACCAAAGGCTCTGAGGAATGCTGTTCTGAAGGCAAAATGGGTCCAACCTGGTACTAGTTAGATGTACCGAAAAAAAGTGGCCAGTCAGTGTATATAAAGGGTATTGCAGTGGCAAGTTGGGTGGCACTGTAACCTCACACCTCCAAGGTTGTGGGTTTGATTCCCATCCCCAGATCTTCACATGCGTCCCTCATGTCTGTGTGGGATTTTTCCTGCAGTTTAAAGACATGCAATCTGGGTGAGTCTGTGTCTCTAAAATGGCTTGTAGAGTGTTTATCTCCCTGTGCCTCTATCTGGGGAGAACTCCGCCCCCAGGGATAGGCTCCAGACTGTAATACAACATCATATCTGCAATGGGCTCGTAGCTGGTGACTTATGGGCACAATTTTGATTCAGATCCATCCCACAGACTACTAACGCCATCAAACTTTAATTTGTATTTAAATTTGTTTTGCCACAATGCTACAGTGTAAGTTATGCCAAACCCTACTGCCGATTTACCTTGATATCAGTGATGCTTTTTATTTAATTGACAATGATGTGTTCTGAGGTTTATCTACCGTTATTCATATCCCTCATCAGCAATAACAAAAGAAAAAAACAACAACAACAAACCGGACTGGCAGTTTCAAAGGGACGAGGCGTTCAGAGGAGCCTGTTTGAGGCTGTTTCCCCAAGAACACTGGGAATGTGTTAAGTTGAAACAAAATCTTGGTCTGGATTTTTATTTTCTGGACCTAACTTCTCTGGTTAAAAGTGGACACCAATCGAGTAATAAAATTATTCCAATCCTAGTATCTCCTGCTCCTCTTTCTCAGTGCCCAGCTTATGGTTGTGGGACACCCCTGGTTGGGGCGTGGGGGGGACAGGGGTTCCACTCATATTGGCAGTATTGCCACTCCCAAGGCAGATGGACACCAAGCCAGAGAATGCTGGTCCTGTCTGCTAATCCCTTAAGTACATTTAGCAAATGCAAATGTACAAATGGACACTTGTCACTAATGACTTGCAATTTAAAACCAGATAAGTCAGCCATATTGTCTTTCACAGATGTGAAACCCCACTTGTAATATGCCAAAAAAGGGGGTAAATATACAGCATATATTAATCTTAAATCTATATATCCAGACAATCTGTTGCAATTTTAACTGCAGAATCACCCTGAGAGAGACCGTCTGACTAACTGAAATGACTGACGTCCAGACCAAGAAGACACAGAAACAAACTAGACAAACTAAAAAGCGTGAAAGAGAAGCATTAGGTGGAATCCTGACATGACAGAAAGTGAAATTCGAGCTCCTCGCATGAACTGGCAGTAATTTTCATACCAGGTTTTCTTTCCTATCCATCATTAACTTTCCAGGGGGGTTTAAGTCTCATCCTTCCCATGGATATAATCTTTTAGTGTCGGCTCAGAGCTATGAATATTAATTTCACTTATTTCCATTGGATACCGATATGATTGTGACAGATAGACTGAAGTACGCTTAAATTGTATCAGCCAATAGTTCTTTTTCTGAACCCCATTATATACACTAAATTCATTTAAGTTTCTTAAACTCCGACATAAAGTGAAAAAGTCACTGTACGTATGTTTTGTTCTGTTTTTTTGACAGAATTATTTCACATTCAGCGGATTCCTGATGTTAAGCTGTACTCCGGAGTTCCTCAAGCATGACCCTCTGTGTTTCTTGGCTACAGCTGTAATTATGTTTACCGGGGTGAATTCCTGTTGCATTTATAATAGGCTGTAATGATTATTGCATACGGCCACAGGGCAAACATCTGCATGGACCCATGATGGCAGTAAACATAACACGTAAACACGGAGAGCATTCACATTAGTCTTTTATAGATTTGGATACATCCAGCATAAATCCTACTTTGTTCACCCTATACCGTTTTAGTTCTGGTTATTAATAATAGGTTGTCTTTATAGAATCCAGTGTAGGCTTGGTCACAGGGTACAAGGCAGGGGTATAACCTCACATGCTCCAGGCACTTTGGAGATGGCAGGTCACATAAGTGCATTATTTGCACCATGGGAGGAAGATGGAAAGAGTATGGAAGCTCTATGCACTTAGATATGGGGTGTGATTCAAACCCCCAACACAGGAAGGTGCAATGCAACATTTACCTGCTGCTTTTATCCAGATCCAAAGAAGAGAGAAGGGTTACAATGGCTGTGTCTTAATTCAGGGGCTGCATCCTTCGAAGGATGTGGTCTATGTAGCCTTTGTAGGCTGCGTCCTTTGAAGGTTCATGCAACGAATCTTGAGATCTCGGCAAAAGGATAATTCATTTCCAGGAGCCTTCAAAAAGGAGACGCCACTATAACACATTCCGTCTTCAAATGCAGCGCCTGAAATCAGACACAGACAGGTTGTGTGGGCCTCCCCACCCAGGATCCCAACCCACAAACTTTTGTGTTGCGAGTTCAATGCTCTGCTTGATGACCTACAGAAGCAGCAACAGAGCTGCCTCTTCACCACCCCCATGAATGGTGCATTCTGCTAGCAATATAAAGAATTTGTTTACTGTTGTTTGGTGCTGCATTCTCTACATTTTTACCAGGGCATAACTTTAGCCCTCATGGATGTGTGTGTGTTGAATGGTATATATGTGTATCGACTGATTATGTAACATATGCAGCACATTGAAACTTTTATATAAAATTGTTGTGCAGTGTGCTTTCTACCTACTAGGACAACCCCTAGGCTATGGGCGAGAGCAATTTCACGCGATGGGGAGGGGGGCGGGCAGACCATGAATGAATACTACCGCCAAACTAATCTAGCATGCATTTCATATTGTTGTATAGGCTAATTATCCCTGCCATAGGGTGCCCCAGCGTCGCCATAATGTCGCCAGCAATAAAGATCGCACGCCGGTTGGCAGAGCAGAAAGTACCAAATCGGGGTGCAGCGTAAATCACCTGCTGACAGCGCTCCTCTAATGTGAACGCTGCGGGTCATACTCCGAGTAACTTAGCCTAGGTATTTAACTAATGTAACACTAGAGGGGTGTGGTCATGGATTACGGCCAATTCATATCTTTGGCTTATATTATTGATGAACGGCACACCTCCCTGCAAAGTCCCACGAAACTATAAATTGCGTAAAACTCGCAGGGCTTTTCCTACCACTTGGATCTGGTGGCTGCTCCAAGGAATGTGCGGTATGCATGCCAGAATAAACAACTTCTGCCCGATAGGGGACATTGTACCAAAATGAATGCCCTATTTGGGAAATGTTTAAATAAAACCCGTTTTACCGATTTTGGTAGTCCAAAATTTATGTGAAATAGGTGTATATACTTCGTTTTTTTCTTCTAACAAGAAATGTGATTTATGCTTAAGTATTTATTTCGTCTCGTCTCTCAATTTCCCCCTGCCTCGTATAGCCGAGTGGTTTCTTCCGCAGTGGGAGGGTCAGTGCTGCGGGAACTGACTGCAGATCAATGAATTCGGCGAAATTCTGGAGTTGGGCTACCGGAGTTGGGACGGATTTCTTGGATGCATCGATAACTCACCTCGGCGCAGTTTATATTACCGCAATACCTACAAATCACCGCAACGGAAGGGGATTTACCGGGGGGACCGAGCCTGTAGCTTTTAAGTCTTATGCGCTCAAGAGTCCAATTTGAAATTTAATCGAGCGAGCGCCTGGATACAAATAGGTTCGTAGAGGTAACCTTACACTTCTTGTGACGGGAACCTGAATTTAAAATGATTTTTGCGAGCACTGTAAACCCTGTGAGGACGCCGTACCGCAAGCAGGTAGGCCTAATCTATTTTGTTCTTATATGTTAAAGGTTGGTGATTCTAATTCAAAGCTAGCAAGCAAGATATACAGAGATACATAGTAGCCGATCGTATGGACGGAGCAGTTACAATTTAACAGTTTTACAGGAGATAAGCTCAGTTTATTCGTATGCTTATACCTTTATTTCTCAAATATTTATTTAGGAGTGAAGTGTTGATTGTCCTGTTCTTTTAACAATACCAGACTGGGGTTGTGTTTACAGATCGTCTATACTGAATACTATGGTAATGTAACGATTATCCTGGTAATAAGGACAACTGGGTTTAGTTTCACTTATGTCGTGTATTCGATGATGGTTCTGTTTCATTGTAAATCATTGTAATTTTTGTTTTAATAACTTTTTATTGCCTTTTTAACTTGGTTTAAGAGCCAAGAAAATCCAGATTTAAGAAAAAATAAGATGCCAATTTGCTCCTCTAAACGTGATGCTGAATTTTAAGAAGAGGACATTGTGAAATACGCATTTAGTTTTTAATTATGCACAAGTGGAAAATATTGAAATATATTTTAAAACGCATTTTAAAATTATTACAGCTAACAAACAGGGAGTGAAAGTTTATGAAATACTCTGTTTCATAAACGCAACATCGAAATAACGTTGCGTCTGAAATATATATTTTTTTTGGCTGGAGTCAACGACCTTTTTGAGTCAAACGTGTGCTTTAAATATAAATCGTTGATTAAATGTTTATACATTCGTTTAAAATAGCCTTAGATCCAGTATTTCATTTTTTTGTATACAGAGAATAACGTGAAGGGATATATGCTTGTTACCATTTCAGGAAATGATGAGGGTATGGGAATAGAGCTGAATGACCTTGCCATAATATTCTATAACGTACGACCATTAAGATGATTCCATTTAACCGCCTGTATCTTTTTGCATTTTATTTTTGCATGTGTTTTTCGTGAACGAACACATACGCAGTCGTGTTTATTCATATGTTTGTAGAACTTATGAAATGTACAGTTTCCATTGTGTACCTTGCGTGTGTGCGGTTTAAATGCACCGGAACGTATTGAATTTAAATTAAATTACGTCCAGCGCATCTGACGCTAAGATATGGGTTAGCCTCATTTAGTGGGGGGGGGGACGCCTTCACAGTGCTGTACATATTAATGAGTACGAGGGCACTTTGGGGGAGTTGACGATGAGCAAGAAGGGGGGCTTTAAGGGCGAGGCCACTTACTGGAAGCCCTGTGTGTTTCCATTGCGGCTATGACTGGCCTCTTTGGTCTGGAGCAGCCTGATAAGATGCCGGTCTCCCTTGCCTTTACAAGTCTTCCACTCCTGAAGCTGAATAGGCAGCCAGAGGCAGGCAAGCAAACAAACAGGCTTTGAATGTCTGGGAAGGAGTGTGGATACAGAGAGGGGAGGAAAAGCCTGGGTTTCCTCCTCAATGGGTCACTTTGTCCACATCTGGCATTGGCCGGCGGGGTGCTCCCATTGGTCGGCGAAATGGGTGATTCCTAATGAGGATTCGCCACGGCCGTTATGTGCAGATTGGGCATGCGGTTTTTGCAGATGATGTCAGTCAAACAGGCGCGTGCGGTTTTTGCAGATGATGTCAGTCAAACAGGCCGCGTGTTCCCTGCTGGAGACGCACGTCGCCCAAGTTTTCCAGATGAAAATGGAGGCCGTGGAAAAGTGATACAAAAGTTAACTTCCAAGCAGTTCTTCATACAGTATAACCATCATTATTTTTACATTACTCTGAATGGAATAAACACTCATGCCAAAGTCAGCTTACAATTTTACCACAAAATAACAACATGTTGTACCACTAAAAACATGAAAAATTCAGGTTCGGCATTTGTCCACTTGAAAGCATAGATCTTGTCCTCGTTACCTCAAGATTATTAATTTATTTAAATCCCGGAAAAATAACAGGCAACTGAGGTCTAGGCTCTGGGATACTAACAGGATGACATTGTTTGCTTTTCCGCAGTTGGGCTCCCGACTTCCGATTTTGCTGGGTTTGGGGACTGTATCTCAAGTGCAGATTGTGCATAAAGTGAACAACAAAGTAAGAGTTATAAAGCTCATTCTTTTTGATTCTTCATGAACCGTCTCATAGAAGTATTCCTGATTGAACATTTTTTCCGGGGGTAAGCCGGGGACCTCGGTATTGTCCTGCTAGACAATGTGTATTATTCCCAACTTTTTCACCTGCCGCTTCAAGAGGTTGTTGGGATATATATGTTTTTTCAGGGTTTAAATGCCACCGTTTTGCACTCGAGCCTCAGTGCAATCGAATAGACATGGTGTTGGCTTGACCTTTTATCTCCTTTGCAGCTGCCTTTTACTTTGAACGCCGAGAATTTTAGTCCGGTTCGGGTAAGAGACTTGATCCATCTGGTCTTACAAATGCTTTCTTTGTCCTCTAGGGGTTATGATATTTTGTTCGCCACCCTCAAAGTTCAGGAAATGGGGGGGGGGGGCTTTTTTCCACAATGCAATCAAGCATAGATGCAAATTTCACATTCATACAGAAATTCATTCTTCTTTCCCCCAAATGGAGTGTAGTGTTGTGTGTTACAGTGGCTGAAAATTCATGGCGGATGTAATGACGTTTCCCACCATAAAAAGGACGAGCATTCCAGGACGTTTACCATCATGTAGTCATCTTCTGTATGCTTGCGGGTGCTCTTGTATTAGCATTTTCTCTTTGTAGCGGTCGAGTTCAGCTGAAAGTTAAAGCTTAACATGTTCAAGGGTATGTGAATATACTCAAATGATATGGGAAAAGGTGAGTTTAGTAAATCGATTGATCCCATCAGAGGAGGCCGCTTTAGCGTACCGGATCATCCATGTGAAAAGGGAGTCCCCGCAACACATTAACGGCGTGTATTTGGAGTTTGTGGGACCTTCTCCGTCTTTTCCATATGTCGAAAAGAGGGGAGACGCGAGGCTGGGGTCTGTCAACATTTTATGCTGTAAACTGAGGGGGAGTCACAGGAACGGCCTGCGTGGGACCGTGGCGTCGGAGGAGCTGTTCATTTGCATTTGTACGGCTGTCAGGAGGACATTGTAAATACACATTTCCTCTTTGAATGACACCCTGTACTGCTGTGAGATAACAAGATAACCCCACAATGTTTTACTCTGTCGCCCGCGAGGATGGTGCGTAATAGCGACATGCTCGACCTTTTAAATAACCTTTACTCCCCTTTGAAAGGTTGTTTTCTTCTTTTCTCGTATTTTGCTACTTATCTACGAAATAGTGCACTAGAATTATTGACTTGATCTTAGCCTGGAGGAGTGCACATCACGCTCTTTGTTACTCAGACCGTTTACCCCCAGGTATCTGGCTACCGAGTGCTTTTAATCGTTAACGACTGTTAAGAATCATCTCAGAAAATGGGATTTGCTAAATTAAATCGACTTTAATATAGTGTTGTCCCAGAGAAACACTGGATGATTGGTTATACCTATTTAAACTGAAACAATAACACTTATCCACTTTTGATTTAGTATTTTAATTTCTGTGTTGCATGCAATGGATACTCTTTGATTTTCTTTGATCAAGCTGTTTTGTGTTTTTCAACATTGAAGAAAGGACTGACATTAGTCAGAAATATTAATGTTGGTGTATTAGAAATCTTTGTTTCTTTGATCTTGTGTCAGCCCCCGATTTTTGGCAATGTATCATTTTCTCAAAAGCCGCATTTGGAGGAATCCTGTGCAAATTACCCACTGGGTCCAGGTTAATGTTTTATTCCGCAGTTTCATCACAGAAGCTTACTGAAGCGAACCTTTGTCCTGAGTTGGTTCCTGGCAGCCTGTTTGCGGTCAGGTCTCGTCTCCTGTGTGTAACGGAGCCCGGCCAGATGTTTCACTTCATCACGCCCAACGCCAGTCGTCAGACAGCGGGCAGCGACTTCAGGAGGCAGCAGGGCCACTTAATGAATGAGTAAGAGGAAGGAAATAGTTGGCCAATGTAGGCGGCAACTCAAGACCCGCTCACAGAGCATTACAGCCACCGAGGCTCCGCCTCTTCTGCTCAGAGCATCAACTCATAGGCGCCACCCCCTTTTTGCTTGGAGCCTATGACGTCCATTTGTAACCACAGCCAATCAGGGGAGAGTACATTCACAGAGAGATCTTGCGAAACGTGTTCCCACCAGGCCGGTGAGCTAATGCCACTGTCTGAGCAGTTCTCTGGGATGCCAAATGGGAATTTTCCACTGGTGACAAGGCCATTTTGTATTGCGAGTGGAGTAGCGGCTTGAAGAATTACTGTCTTTCGAGGGGGTCAGAAGTGAGCAGGGGGAATGTTTTGGAACTAGACCCATATATACTTTCCCTCCAAAACTTCGACAAACCCGGTGATTAAAACAGTGCAGCAGACATGCAGGTTGAAACAAGAACCCCCCCCCCCCCCCCCCAAAAAGAAAAAAAAGTTGTTTTTACTCCTCCACGCTCGAATGAGAAGATTACTTTTAAAGTTCGTCCTGAAATCAGATCTACCCGAGCAGAGTCCTTATCTGTGCTTTCAGTCATAACACAGAAGCACCTGCATGTTTCGATTGGGAGGGGGAAGCACGACGAGTTTAATAGGTCTTGACGTGTCCCATCTTTAAAAAAAAAAAAAAAAGAAGGATCATGCATCCATTTGTCCATCCATCCATCATCCATCGGCTTATCCTGTAAGGGTTGCAGGGTCTTAGTGGATTTTCGAAACTAAACATTTAGCCAGTTTTGGACCTGCAGTGATAATTAGTGGGAAGGTAGAAAGCTCATAATTTCGTTCCTGGGGTTTCTGTGGAGCCCACGAATCTGTGTCCTGTTCCCAGTTAGAAAAACACTGTTTCATTTGAACATAAAAACGATAAAGTCACGGTTGCATCTACCCCAGGGAGGTTAAGTTAACTTCTTGTCTGACGGCCCATGAACTATGGCAGAGGATCTTAGTCTTGGAACTTGGTTTGCACAAGGAGGTGGAATGAAGCAATCCCCCATTCTGTGCCAGGAATTCCTTCAGCTTTCCCAGATGTGTTTGGGGTTGTGGCGGCGGGGGTGGGTGGGTGGGTGGGGGGGCGTGTCTGGAGGAATGGGGGGCCCAAGTCTCCCAGCATCACGAGGGAAACGGCCCTCAACCCAAAACATCTGCCTTCGTTCAAACAGGAAGGACGCGATTGCTTAACCAACCATTTTGTTTTCTTGCTCAGATCTTCGATGGTTAGTATCCGCCCTTAATTTTGCCCAAAATGCCTTTTTATTGATAGCTGGCATATGACGGATTGGGTCCATGGTGTGAAGTCAGTTTGAACACCAAAGTCTTGATTGCCTGAACATCTAGTGATCTAAAACATCTTCTTTTATTGTTTAAATTATATTTCTGATATGCATTTTATAGACTTTTATCCAGATGTTTTTATCTAAGGTGACACGTTTTTGAGGAAGCAGGGCCAGCCAGTCCCAGGACCGACTTGGGGTTTAAGGGTCTTGCTGAAGGGCCCAACAGACTCTCCGGTTACAGGCACAGGGCTACAGGCACAGTGCCCAAACCCGCTCAGCCACACAGCATGTTTGGAAATGTTTTTGGAGCAACCAAATAAAAATACTGGGATGGAATTGAATTTAGCTGGTATGCCAATACCCTATGCTTCTCCATGCTGGGTACCTGCTGATGGATGGATGGATTGATGTATTGAACTCCATGAGCACACCTACATCTCTGATGTCAAGGCAGTCCCTAGAATATCCAACTTATGGACAACTTATGAACGGACTGCCATAAAGCCAATTACATAAAAAATTTGAATAGGATACCATGGTTCATAATAAATTGTGAAACTCATGAAAACATTGCGTTTGTTGGTTCCAGGTACAGTACAGTACCCATGTTTCCTTATTACCATGTTGTTGGTATTATTATTATTATTATTATTATTATTATTATGTACTGTATTATTGTTCCCACTTAAAGACAGGCTTGGGGAATGGATCTCCATCGTATCCTGGGGACTGGCTGTGATTCCTCATGACAGGCTAGGAGCCCCCCCCCCCCCCCCCCCCCCCATACTCTTCTGTGGCGTTCCCAAGTACTAACACAGGCTGGAGCAGACATGGCCAGCTGTATCACAAGAGACTGTAGCCCGCGTCTCTGGTAGCATGAACGCGGGGGGGGGGGGGTGAAACTTCTGGCAGATAATAAATCAGAGGAAATGACATCATGAAGTCAAGGAAGGTGTGAGGCTGGCAGGTCGTCTGTATGCTAGGGAGCTCTTCCTCGTCTGCATCTGGGTGTCAGGTTTCGAGTTCTGAAATGCCGGCTCTCTGCGTCTCTGTAACCCTGGCAGGTGTCTGCGGCCCCCTCCTCACACCCCATGGCCCCACCCAGCCCCAGCACCAACAGCAGCGCCAACAACAGCAGCAGCAGCAGCAGCACGGCAGGCTGGGAACAGCTCAGCAAGACCAACCTCTACATCCGGGGTCTTCCGCCGGGGACTACTGACCACGATCTGGTAAAGCTCTGCCAGCCGTAAGTACCTCCCTCTAGCGTTTCTGTGTGGATCGACTCAATGGTTTTGCAGCCTAACAGGCTTACAATTAGCTTCTTGACTCATTTTCCCATAATGCATTTGTACATCCTGTTGCGTCACACTTCACGATCAGATAGGGCAGCAACTGAGATACTGACCTTCCCCTTAAAAACCTTGTCCCTATTGACTGAGCTGGGGTCAGTCTCTGATGTGCCATGCCTATCGGGTGTTTCTCAGCGCTCCGCAATGGTGCCCCCTGTTGACTTTGTATAAATCGAGAAGACGTTACTCAGAGCACGTTGCATCACCCAGAGAAGCTTGAGCTAGCGAGTGGGTGGCTGAATTCGCACAAAACGGAAGAATCTTCTTTGCTTAACGTGAGCTGAACTGGGGGACAGCAGCTACGAGAAACTGGTGCGCAATGAATTCCAGATTGGCATAAAGCAAAAAGAGTCTGTATAGAATCTGTATGGATGATAACTGCTTAATTTTTAGGCATGAATTTTGGCGTGTGAGATTGGGAGAGTTTTGGTGCCACCTGGAAAAAAAGACCTGGGGGGGTATTCCACAGAATTTCCCAGTTGGTTGGATATCTTAAGCCAAACATGAAAACTGTCCAATAGGAGGAGAGGCAACTGATTTTCTTATTGGACAATCCTTACATTTGGCAGTTGTCTGACTAATGGAAAAATCCTGCTTTTGTGGAATACCCCCAGGTTATGGAATTTATTTGCGTTGGTGTCTAAAAGAAAGGTAATATGTGCTATTAATCTGTCTTGCTTGTTTTTTAAAAAAAAATTTCTTTATTTTTAAAAAAGGCCTGTTAAAAAACGGCTTTTGCTTGACAGCTGCTGTGTCACAGGGCCAGGTTTGTGGATTGGCGGAGGCGCCCTGAACGTGAACGAGCCGGCATTGGCAGGCAGGGGGACAGCCGACAGCGGCATTACATTTTAATTTGAAAAGGAAAAATGATACAGACGGAGGCGGGTGGCAACGTGCTGACAGCTGACGGCGGGAGGGAGACGGCTATATGCCGTCCGAAGTCTAGACGGTGATCTTTGGGCCGCCTTTGTCGTTCGCTCAACGTGTCGGGGGTGACTTTGAAATCCCATTTCCTGTCGGAGCGTGCGACCTCGTTGGCTGCCCGTCTGCAGCGCGAAACGATACCGCGTCATGTTGACTTTGCAGCGGATTCGATTACCCCCCCACCCCCAGGGAAGCGACGGACGGACGGGACCGCCACTGAGGGATCGCAAACCTCAAATTTTCCAACCTGTGTGGACCTTGATCTCATACTTTCCTACGTTTTGAAAGTAATTCTTTTATTAGCATCTTATGTAAAAATATGAATTTGTAAAATATTACTATTATAAACATTAAATATTAAATGTATATAAAACATATTTAATATCCAAGGTGTCAGTACATAGGAAAATATTTTTACCATTTAAATGTATTATGTATAAAGAAAAATGAAGTATGTGAATTAAGTATATGATTATGCGAATATCCATTATAAAATTCATTTATTCAGCGTGAGGACAAATAATATCGATTTTAAATATAAATATTTGCTTTCGCAGTATAAACTTGTTGTGGTTGGGGTCAGTCTGACCCGTTACCGGCATGTCCCCGACCCCCGGATGGGGTGGCATTCGGCAGGCTGCGGTGACCCTGGAGAGCCCTACTAAAAAGAAGTCATTTGTGGCTGACAGGTGCCGGATGCCTGTGGGCTCCAGACCCACGCCACCCCACACCTGGGTTTAAATCTCTCTCCTCACTGCAGCGTCTGCCTGTCAGGCTTCCGGCACCCTTTGCCATCCCTTTGCCCCCTTTCTCTGAAGAATCCTCCCTCGGAAGTGCCGTCCTCCCAGGCCGTGAGTCAGCAGAGGCCTGCCAGCCCCCCAAACGGCAGGAAATACGAACCGAGCTCCTCACGTCCTCCCGAAATGACCCCCCCGCCCTGGGCAGGATAGCTGCCTCCTTGGCTGCCTTTCCTCTGCGGTCTGTTCCTCTCCAAATATAAGGTTCTTGGCCCTGTCTATTCCTGGTCCGGATCCAGCCCCTTAGCTTACTGGAATCGCGTCCAAACGGCATCTCCTCTAAAGGAGCGCATCACCAGCCAAGCACCAGGGTTAAATTCCTCCAGACCGCATGCAGTTTCAAATGTGTGCGCTGTCTCTTTAAACGTCTGTGGACTGAATTAACTGTCCTCTCACGGTAATGAGAAGGGCTTCACTTCTGTTTCTTTACACGGTAACCCAGGGACAGTTTAACCATATGTAGCTCCTGTGACTTGGATTTCCTTTTAAAGGAATGTCACACACAGATGCTCCGGATGTCCCCGTCGCATGTCGTACGCGCCCCGGATGGGCTTGAGATGTTTTCCCCCATGGATCTCTCCGGAAGGAGAGCGTGATTCTTTTCACTTGGCAAGCTCTTGATCATTTTTGCATTCCGGGTGATAATACCTGCCCCACGTTCTCCGTCTCGCTCTCCCTTCGTCAGCGAGGTGAGCTTATCCAGGGCCACGTTCTAGAGATGTGGTCTTCACATTTTTAAAAATGGGGCTAGGTCCCCAGGCTGGATTCTTCTTCCTTAATCCATAGTTTCCCACGGAATCGTCGCCTTTAGAGTTTATTACGGCAGAATGGCGTACAGTCCGGGAGGTGACAGGCAGCGGACCGGTTTACAAAACCGGAATGAGCAGAACTTGGTAAACTTGAAATGGGGGGGGGGGGGGGGTTGCAGTCAGACTGAACATCAGTGTATTTCCACATTAGAGCACCAGTTCCTTGTCATTGGAGGGATGGGGTTCAAGGGGATGCTTTGATTGGCCAGAACTGAGTAATAAAATAATGGTGCTGGTGGACACCACTGTCCCCCAAATATCAGCGGTGTGACTGGCCAGACGGGACCTGAAGTGCCCTTTTCTGCCATGTAATGTAACTCAGGCCTTCCTGAAGCGTAACGGATGAGTGGACAATTCCCTTTGATCTTCTTAGCCAGATTACAGAGGTCGGCTTTGAGCAGTGCTGGTGCTGTCAGATTTGGCTGTATCGTCGATTGAAAAGTGGTGGTTAGGAACCTCTCGTGTACCTCCATTCATCTTCCATGCCGCTTATCTAGTAAAGGGCTCAGAGGGTGGGGGGTCTATCCCTGGAGGTGCTGGGGACGCCGTGGATGGGAGGCCAGTCAATGACAAGACACTCTTAGACCCAACACGAAATTTATTAATTACTATTCAACGTATATTTATGGATTGTACACATCTCTCATCCCAAAAGGCTGAAGAAGCTTCAGATGTATATTAAGAAGTCTTAATAAAAGTATGTAGCAGTAACAATATTACAGTCCCTGGTACTGATTCATAAGTAGCGTGTAGAACCAACTATTTGACTGTGTGGTAGTAATTATGTGTGTCTCTGTTTTCATTATATAATAATGCTGTTGTATGTTGCACATCTGCTCATTCACTTGTCTGTCGGTTTGTGTGGTGTTTGCATTCTGTAATAACCATGTGTTCTATAATATATTGACAATTAGGCATTTTAAAATTTGTAGGGACATCCTGCTATATGATTGGTGGATTGCTTTAGGATTCCCTGAGGTCAGCGGAGCCCTTATTTATGTAAATATGTCATCCTACTTCCTGCACCAGTTTGAAGGTCACCTTGAAATTCCTCTGTTGTTGGATGTTCCTTTATGTACCTGACATCTTGTTAATGTATGTGTCTTTCAGTCTAATTTTTGGTAGATTTGATTGGTTCTGTGGTGGGTGTGAGCTTTGCCAGCTTGATTCGGTTGGACGGCGTATCACCACGGCTTGGAATCTTATGATGGGGCGGTCCTGTAACTGGGTGATGTGCCTTTTCTTCTTGACTCGTCCATTTTCACGCGAAGCTAATCGGATCTCAGAACCCGTCCTCGAGGGGCGACGCCCACTCAGGCTGAGGATGACTCCATCCGTGCCTCTGATGGGTTTGCTCGGGATTTTCATGGGGCGGCGTGACCTCGCTTGTTCGACTCCAGCTGCAGAACTGGAGGTGTTTCATCGGCTCTAGACATCAAACGTAGACCGACGAAAGCAAAGGTGGATCCAAGCATCTGTTCCAAACCAGACCTAGCGTGACACAGAAGGGCTCGATCCCAGGTTTCAGGGGGTAGAACCCCTGCTGTAGGACATACCCTGCTATGGCTGGAATTTCCTCAAATTTTTATATTTTAACCTGAAACACATATAGTGCACAAATAAGCAAAGCATTTCTGAAGTTCCCCTGTGTTATTGGACCTAATCCATTTTAACTTATAATAATAATTTATCAGGCTATTTGCAATATTTATCCTTGACAGTCTGATGCTTGTGAACTTCCATCATCTCCCTGTTATTGTACATGGTGTAATATGAGAGCAGTATAGCAGTGTTAATATTATTCATATAGATACATGGGCTGTGATTATGCTATGGCAGATGTGCTGCATGTTCTCGTGGAGGAACATGATTGCATTTCCAAGCACGCTTTGCCCCAGGGTCGTCTCCATGATATATCGGCCAGGACGGTGACCCCCAGCGGCCTCCAGGTTCATGAGGCCGAGGAAGGAAACTGGTTAATCGCTTGACTGTGAAAAATTTATGGTTTTCTGCTGTCCCCCTGGAGGGAAGCCACTTCCTTTTATTATGGTTGTTTTTTATTTTTTTTTTTAATCCTCAAGATCTCCGTGGGCCTTGCTCGTCTGTCTGTGGATGGCAAGCCTCCATATTTCACTGCCGATAATCATGTAGGAGCCCAGTCAGGATCTGAGGCGGTCCTTCACATTAGCACTGGGATGGTGCACATTTGGATCATCAAGCATCAGTGTTGCTCTTCTTTTAATCTCATTTTATTTTAGTCTCCCTCATACACAAACTGCTACTCTTTTTGTTGTGGTTTTTCTGGTTCTCTCCACACTTTCTGATGTGTCGCTTTGGGTTTTCTGGCACGGCTGGTTACGCCTCAGCATGAGCGACTTCCTGTCCTCCAGGTCCCAAATGGCATGTGCTTCTGCGGACTCGCTCTGCCTATCGTGTGGTCTCTTCCACAGCTGCTCGTCTAAGGCATAATCATCTCGACAATGAGATTCTCTCTCTCTCTCTCTCTCTCTCTCGTCTTTTTAGGTATGGCAAAATAGTGTCAACAAAGGCCATCCTGGATAAGACGACGAACAAATGCAAAGGTCAGTATCGCTGTTTTCTCTTTCTTTGCTGTTGTCTTGGTGACACTGTGAGACTCATTAAATCATAACATGCCCGAGTTAACAGACCCAATTTGAACTCCTAGTGGTATCTCGTTCTTAATCCAGATACTCTGTCAACGTTTAAGGAGCTTGTGATTGCGTCACATTGTTTGAGATTGAAAACCTTGAAACCAAGGATTAAACGGGTCCACCTTAAAAAAAAAAGCCGCATGTCTGCAAGTGAGCGTGAAAGTTTGCCCAGGCTACCTTAAGGAAGGTACCAAGAGGACCGGTCTTGGGGGGGGGGGGGGGGTTCCTTGAAATGGAAGCCCAGCCCCCTGGCCATCACTCTGCACATTTATGATGAAAGGATGGACCTCGGAGCAGGGAGCGCAGACGGCTGTCTCCTGTCACAATTTGTTTCCACAGCTGTGCATTTCTACGGGAGTGGTGGTACTTTGCAGGCCTTGGCAGGTCTCCTCATCTCCATTAAAAAAGGGAGTGTGGGGTTGCAGTACTGCTATCTGTCCCACCCAACAGAGTGATCCATAACCTAATTCCAATTGGCCGTCTTATTAATGTTATAACCAATCGGTGCTAAGTAATCCTCGTGTAATGCAAATGAGGGAGCTCAAATTTACAGTAGTCCAGAACATAATGTATTGATCCTACTCACCTTTCCACATCAAAAGGTCAAGGCCTCAAGAGGCCTTCAACATCAACAATTGGGTGTTATAGTTCTTCTCGGTTGCTTTGGACAAATTTTTAAGGAGTGCCTCTCGTAACCACATATGTGAACCTGCATACCCTGAAGTCAGTTTCTCTCAACAGAATGTTATTTCTCATTGTTTTCCTTCATTCACAAATGATTTCATTTGGGTCTTATAGGATTAGGTATTTTCACTTTCAATTAGCCCAAAAATCAGTTGCATTAGCAGGGTTGCCAACTCTCACACATCTGGCGTGACACACACACTTTTTGAGTCTCGCGCTCATGCATGAAATCTTACAGCAAATCTATATTATTCCATTATGAACCTAAATTAGCTACATCAAAAGTATCGGGGTAGTTTGCAAACCCTACAGGCTATTTACAAGCTAATCAACTGTTACATGCATGTAAATATGTGTGCAGACTTGTCTCCAATTGAAAATCTCATGCCAGCAAGTTGACCAAAGTTGACAACACTGTGTTAGTCATGTTGCCGAAATGAACTATATGCTTCTCGTTTGTTTACTTTTGCTCAGAATAACATTTAAACGTGTGCATGGTCTGTCATTGGGGCAGATTTTTTTCCTCGATGTATGTAAGGGAGAATATGAGATGTGATGTAGATGAAAATATGTGGCCAGAGCAGCAGGAGTGACAGGACAACCCATGATGCAGAATTGGCCTTGTTTCCAACATAACCACATAAAACACATTTTCAGTCAAAAAATAAAAAACAAAAAAAAAGTTTTGATTTTTAAATCTTCCAGGTATAGCGAAATGATAGCAAACAACAATTGAGTGACAACTGATCAATTTAAATTTCCAGCACATGCCAAATCATATTTCCATAGTATATTTTCTTGTTGACAACATGACTAAACATTTTGACTGGCATGTTGCTAGGTAGTGATTCAGAAATTTCACATTTTGGTGGCATTGACTAAATGGCTGACAAGAAAATTGCATATTAAAACATGAATGAAAGGTTTTGAATGAATTACTTCATCTGCTGGGTATGCAATGTGCAGCAGCGTACGGACTGTTTTCAGACATGCATAAGCAGTTAAAAGAACCTCGCGATAGTTTCGAGAAATTGTCCAAAGCAACGGAGAAAAACTGTAAGTGTTATAATACTCGGTCACAACAGTGCTTAAAGGCAATAAATGTGTTGCATGATTCTTTGGGCATTCCGATTAGGCAGAGAATTGAACTCCACTGGTATTAGAGACATGCAGTGCTGCTTGAAGAACGGTGGTTGGTAATTATGTCGCTATTCGGGTGTCATGTGACCTTGTTCGTTGCAATGAAGAGCTTGCAGGCTATACCTGGATGAGCTTTCAGTCTTCAGTGCAGTATCACATCCTGGAGACACTGGTCGGACCTGCACTGCAGTGCGTCGTCATGACAAACTGCAGTGCTTGTGTTTCCCGTCTCTGTAACGCAGTCTATAAAGATGGAGCCAGATGCAGAATGTTCTCTTTGCTATGGTTCTGTCTTAACCCAGCTAAAAAATGGCCAAGTTGTATTCAAAATGTCCAAATATGTTTCAACTGTTATCATCACAGCCACATGTCTCACCCAGTGTTGTCTTCAGAAAAGTAATTTTTTGTATCATGTTACTGATAAGCTTAGTGAAGAATGTAACAACGTAAATTTCACCTTTTTGCTAATTATATAGTCCTAGATGAACATGGTAGAACAAAAGATGATATCCAGTTCAAGCAGAATGTTTGGATTCCACCCCCCACCCCCCCCACCCACATAGGTTACGGCTTTGTAGACTTTGACAGCCCAGCCGCCGCTCAGAAAGCAGTCACAGGCCTGAAGACCACCGGGGTCCAAGCCCAGATGGCGAAGGTGAGGAGTTTTGGTTCTAGTCTCACTATTATCATAGAAATACCAACACAGAAGCCCTCCGACGTTCACCACTCTGGTTTCACAGCCTCTGACACCACATGGGCTGTGGTTGTTCATTTTTTTTTATAGTCTCTCTAAGAGTGTAACCCTATAATCTTGACAGGAGCCTCCCTCTTTTAGAGAGTCCCCGGGTCAGAGCGCAGGAATGCGACTTGGACAGTAGCTATAATAATATTTCGATTCTGGAAGAGAAATCGCTCGCTTTAGCACAGGCGTAGCAGAAGGTTTGACTGACGAGCTGTGTTACAAGCCCAGAGTAGATATGATATTCCCAGAACGCATCTATTATACCTGTGTGATTATAACAGAAAAGTCCCAAATAAACGACCACGCAAATCGCAGACGGCTAAAAGATGTATCTTTGGCACCTTTGCATGAAGCCATATACGCAAATCCCTGTGCCTTTTCCCTTTTCTGATTTTAGCGTTTTTGTCTTTAATCGCAACACACGGCATTAAGTCTGTCCCGCCAGCTAGCGCAGCTCTTGGCAGAAGAGATGTCAAGCTGATGTCTGTGTCGGCTGAAGAGGATAGCGTGCTGTGGTGCGAATGGCATGTGCTGGCGTTTAGCGCCCCGTGATGCATCCGACCCGCTCGTCGCGGTTCAAAAACCCCAGCATTCGCGCTATGCGTGCATCTGCAGTGCAGTGTGACAGCAGCATCTCCCTATACCCTGCTTTAACCTGCCTGTCTAAATATCGTCATTTTGTTTTGGTTTTTTTTTCCCGCTGAAGAATCGCAACACATTTTATTGCATTTCTAATTATTTTTACCGTGTCACATGACCTTATGTTTAGCGTCTTTGCTTGAAACCCGTTGTGCTGGTGAGCATTGCATAGCAAACCATAGATTCATACACACGATGCGCAGGCCGAGGTTCCGTTCGCAAAGGCCGACTGGGACGATTGACATCTGTGGTGGCAGTTCCGGGTCCAGAGTAAAACCACTAAGGCTGCCTGTAAGATTAGTGTGGGGGCACAATCGCTGCAGGCATGTGACAGTCATGGACAGGGAGCATTAAGGGCCCCCGGGGCAACAGCACCTAGAAGGGCTAACCCCTCCCCCTTTCATTTCATTGTCTTTGTGTGCAAAGTTGCTGATGTTTGTCCATCTTGATTCAAGATAGCTAACTGACGTTAAAACTGAATAGCAACGCACTCATTTGCCCTACGCATGAGGTCACGTCGGAGAGAAACGGAGCTGACTGGCGGCTCACAAAATTCAGAAATGCCCCTTATATAGGGAATACGTTGCATAGGCTTTTCAGTAAGTGCATTCATATCAAATATATTAGGTATTAAATCGCATTAACTTAAGACCAGCGGCTTATGAGGGCGGTGCCCATGTAGTTACTCTGGGCCCAAGTCATGGACTGATTGAGGGCACGTTATTTATTTGAGGGGGTCATGCACCCTTAGGCACCCTTATAAACCTGCGTGATGCTCCGTTTCCGGTTACGAGTCTGAATGACTGGGAACGAGCTGGTTTACATTTTGGGACTGAAGAAAGGTAAGTAAATAATTGACTGTTGCCGTGGTGACTGGCCTAGAGAATTAGGCCAGCGACACTAAAGAGAAATACACAAATTAAACTGAATCCCAGCAGTCTGATATGACCCCCTCAAAACACCTTCATTACCACCCTTAGCCCCTCATTTAATTCTAATTTAGATAAAGCTGTTTTCTCAGGCTTGCTAAAGTTTAATCTCTGTGTGCTTTGACATACAGGCCATAAAATGGTCTTTTAGTTTCTCTCATTAATCCCATGACTTGCTGGGATTTAATGAACCTTTTTTCCATTCTTCTCTGGGGTAGATTTTTATTTTTATTTTTTTTTGAGGAAATGAACTCTGTTGATGTCTGTCTGCTGAGTTCTGTGATTTTTATAGCTAGAGGCAGAGAGTCACATTATTATCTAAATATAACGAAATATAATACGTTATAATTTGTTGGGGGGGAAAAAAAACTTTTTAAATCTGCTGGCTGCAGTTTTAACGAAGATGCTGTCAGAAAAATAGTTCAGAAAAGCCGCATCTTCATTTCACCTTGGGAAGACTTATAACAGCGGCGCTGTGTATGCCTGAATTTTCTATATATGCCTTGGCCTGGTCACACTCCCCAGCCCTGAGTGATAATTGTCTCTCCTTAACCGTAGACCTCCGATATGGGTGGTTCCCCAGTAAAATTCCTGACAAATGGCCTTAGAACCAGAGTACACGGTGTGCTTTTTTTCCTAGGGGAAGAGAGGCATTAAATCCCTTTATCAGGGGATCTGGCCGTGCGCAGGCAGGACCCAGTCACATGATGTTTAATGACTGAGTGTTTTGCTGGTGACCCCATTCTCTACAGAAACAGATGTCAACTGCATCTGCCAAATTTCTGTCCCGCATTTTAAAAGCCATTCTTCACACACAGAGAAGAACCCCCCCCCACCCCCACACCCCCACACACACTTTTTCTAATTTCTTTCAGATGACGGCAGAGCCTGTCTCACATCAGGGGCGACCTGCGCGCCAAATGACCCTTTACTTAAATAGATGTTAAAAACCCAGAATTCCTGAAATAAGACGCATCCAGAAAACTCTCTTTGATGAGGCTGCAGTCTGGCTTCTGAAAAAGCTGTTTCCGGTACAGGATGTTCGATTCCTTCTTTCTGCCGAGGGCCGTGACACAGTAAGGAAAGAGTCCAATCATGAGAACATTTAATTTTAATGCAGTGAAATATTGAATAAATATGTTTATAAAACAATGTGCTTGGATCTGGTCATGCAACTTGTACAGAATACATGAAACTCGACGTGTTTATTTTTAATTTCCCTCTGATCTATATGACATTCTATACTATAAAGTTTATTTATAATTAATTATAAATACAATAGGATATCTTTATTGATAAGTACATGTACAACAAAATCGTGTGCTTTCCCACCAATGCTATATATATATATATAAAAAAATATATTTTAAAAATTAAGAAATTAAATAAATAAAATAGTTCTCCAAAAAAGAGACCACAGCAGAATTTTTTTGTTTCACTCATTTTAAGTTGACGGTCATCTCTGCGGTCATCTCTGCCATTATAGTGTTGCTTCCGCCCTTTACCGCTGGCTTCTGGTAGCCAGTGTACCCTACCTCACCTTCTTCTGCGTCCCCCTGCCATATCTCTGAGTGTCAAAGTGAGGGTAGGTCCCCGTTTGCCCTTTTACCAAAGTTAAACCTTTGAATTTCTCAGTGCTTGACACCTTCCACCCCTCGGACCTCGGATTCCAGCATCCCTCCTGGTGAACTGCAGCTTGGGGATTCTCAGTGATCACATCCACCCAGCCACTCATCTGTCTTGCCGGTTGAACCCCAAACTTCACCTCCAGAGCCCCAACTTGCGGCTAACTTCACCACCCACTTCCCTTTGTCTTGGATGCGCGCTTGGCAACCAAGCGGTTGGTGTTAGTGGTTTGCGAAGTCTGTGCCCCCCTTGGAATTGCCCATCTTGCCCTTGCCTGGATGCCGCCCTGCACTTTGGTCCTTGTGATGATGCAGCTCTCACTTCTAAACACGCTGATCGTGCAGCCTCCCGCGGAGGGGTGATTTTTAATGCGAAACACTGCACAGACCCCGTCATTCCCTACAGGAGAGCGGCCTTTAAATAGTTCTGTGCCTTCCGATGACAGCAGCGGAGATTACGAAGCACATCCATAGCAAGGGGTCACGATACCTCAATTCTGAGAGAACACACAAAGAATCACCGTTTTTTAGTCCACGAGAAAAAATTACCAAAGGGAGTGAATCCCCTTTAGAACCACATCATTGAAGATTAAGGTGATGCTGTTCAGAACTTTGCTGCATCCATTTTTCGTTGCGTCAGACACGCGTGCTTGAAACTCAGGGGAGTATTACTTGCACAAAAATGTTCTGAGAGCAGAATGAAAAATGAGTGGTTCTGAGAGATAACCAACCAGATTGTGGAGAAGGTGGGCCCAAGCAACTAGAGGAGGCAGGACCAAGACATCTGATTGGTTGGTCCCACCTCCTCTAGTTGCTGGGACCATCTCCTCTACAATCTGATTGGTTATCTCTCCAAACCAATCATTTTTAATTTTGGCTCAGAATATTTTTGTGTAACTCCCATGAGCATTAAGGAACCTGAATTTTAACATAATGCAGATGAACAACATAGCATCCTTTTGTAGCTTTTAACTTCCTTTTGTTACATTTCTGATTAAATGGGTCTTTTTATGGTGCCTTAGAATTTAGTTAAAAAAATATATATACATAAACATATATGACATGCGGTTTGCCTATTGTGCTTGGAGCTGGAGTCAGAGGGATGACTCAGCATCATGCGATTGAGACACGTTTGCCACCGCTGTCTTTAACGGTGCCATGAATCTCGCGGTGAGACCTCTCAGACGAGTGCTCACTCCCTCGGCCTCCAGACTCCCACCGATAGCGATTCTCATCATATTAGTTGAGCAATCCATTCTATTCTCTCGGTATTACAGCAATGGTGGATTTTAATGGCGAACTCCTGGTGTATGACGTTTTATGTCTTGTGCCTTGCGTGTTGTGTGAATGAGTGCGTTAAGTCTCTGGTTCCAGGGTCAGCAGAGAGATTTCTCCATTGGGGATGTGGGAATGTATGGATGTCCTGGGTTGTGGGAAAGTCAGGTGAGAAGACACTTCTTCACACTGGGAGGCTTCACATTCACATGTTTTGCGGACGCTTTTGTCCAACATCACGTAAAACACAAATGGCACAGTACAAACATTGGTGTTGTCGAGGAGTTAACTAGGTGTAAGTGCAGCTAGGCTGAACTTCCAATAAATGCCCAGGTATGAGTATAAGTAGTATTGCAGCACGAGCCACACAGCAACTTCTAATAAAGCAAGAACCTAATAAGACTATTCAAGGACCAGAAGTGCAATATAAGAACAATCTGTGAACTTCAACTCTACTAGCCTGATGCCTGCTTATGTTTTTCATCCCAACTGAAGCAAATCTTCTGGCCCCTCACGCCTTATTATCACTGGGAAGCGTGATAAAATTCTCTTTAAGCCCATTTTAATGATCAGAACAGACGCTGCGTATTCTGAGGTTGTTAATTACTTCAATGGTGTCAGAACTTGTAACCAGAGTTGGTTGCCAGGAGATAAGGGTGATGATGGGATGCCTGGGTGGTCGTTCTGCAGCACTGACACATCTTCCTGCTTCCTGTCGTCACCAGCAACAGGAACAAGACCCAACAAATCTGTACATTTCCAACCTTCCCCTGTCGATGGATGAGCAGGAACTGGAGAACATGTTGAAGCCCTTCGGTCAGGTGATCTCAACCAGGGTCCTGAGGGACTCAAACGGTGCCAGCAGAGGTGTGGGCTTCGCCAGGTGAGTCTCGTGGTCCTTGCTGGCCCTTATAGGCCCTCAACACTTACTGAGGGGGCAAAGGTCATGATTTCCCAAACAGTACTTTGAGCAATTTTACCAAAACTCATTCAGTCCAAGGGATACTTTTTGAGAACATTTCTCTGAATTTATTTCTGAATTTTTAACTAAAGTTCTTCATGGGAGTACAGGAGGACTTGAATGAGTTTTGGTTCCCAAAGTAAAAATCCAGACCAAGATTTTGTTTCAGCCAGCCAGATGAATAGAAAGGGTCACAGTCAAGTGGTTGGTTGAAACGAAATCTTGGTCTGGATTTGTACTTTCTGGACCTGAACTATCCACCTCTGACTAACTTATGAGGAAGCCTGACTTTAGGTCATTGGTGGTCTCATCTCAAAAGCAACAAGAACTGTGCAGAGTGAGTTTTGGAGATTTCGCAGTTTGATTCTTTATTTGTCACTTGTTTTTAGTGGAAACTCAGGCTTCTGAAAGTCCTTCTGACTTCACATCATTTGTATGGGTTTTCACTGAATCTTGGCAGGAGGGGAGTCGAAAAACTGCTTCAACGAAGCTGCCGTCTAAGAGCGGTTTTCGCGATGACCGGGCCATGTTTAATTATGGTGAAGTGGCCTCCTCCTTTCACACTTGCGTAACGGAGACACTAGACTGATTCACCCAAAAGCCCGGGTCTGTGACTCACATGGTGCCGCTGTCTTTCTGTCTGTCGTAAGAACATGTGCCGCGGTGTCTGGGCAAGCTGAGGCCTGCATTTTTAGTTTATTCAGAGAGTGCAGAGGAAGTGCTTAATGTGTTGGCCGTGAGCTACGGAGATGCGATCTCTTGATCTTCCACAGCCAGCAAAACATTCTTGTGATCACCAAATATACTGGCATTGTGTCATGTGACTGTCATTATTATAAAAAGATCTGAGGGAGACACTGGCTCTGTGGGTAACATGGTCACCTTGCCCCTTCATGTTTGAGGGTTTGTGGAGTATGTGTATTCTCACTGTGCTATGCAAGTTTGCTTTGGATAATCTAACTTCCTTCCGTAGTCCCAAAACGTGCTGTTAGGGTGGGGTGTCCCCTTTGTTCTGCTTCCTGGGTTAGATCCAGGCTGACTGTGTAGTGGAAAAGTGGCATAGAAGTCATGCATAGCATTGTGGGTAAAACAAGAGACATTTATTTTGGCTAATTTGTCTGCATTTCTGTCAGGATGGAGTCAACAGAGAAGTGTGATGCCGTGATATCCCACTTCAACGGCAAGTTCATTAAGCTGCCTTCCGGAGTGCTGGGTAAGAGCTTTTGGACACCAAGCACCCTCACTCAGCAAGGACACCAACACCCTCACTCAGCTCAGTTAGCACAGGCCATCCATTTCCGGTTAACGTCTCTTCTGAGACAGACGTCTGAGAAAAAGGAGACTGTGTGTATAGAAGCCAGCCAACATTATTCAAGTCAGAATGGTGCTCGTTCCAAAACAGGAAATGAGGTCGTCGATGATGTCACAGCAATGTCCCCTTATTCTTCAACTCACTGGGTGCCTTCTGGATGTTTTATTTTATTTGCTGAGGCGCTGTGGGTAGCAGGTTTTCTGCAGCTAAGCACCCCCCCACCCCCCCCCTCGCCCACACACACAGGCTTTTATGGTACACATCTCCACTTTATGTGCTCTTAATTGGATTATATGGACGGAATGGTGTTCGAAGGGTTACTGGGAGTTATTGGAGTGGGGAAATGGGATTATGGGTGCAGCGTGTCGGATGAGTGCTGGCACCCTACAGTGAACCCCCCCCCCCCCATCACCATGTTGTCCAGCTCCCACGGAACCCCTGCTGTGCAAGTTTGCCGATGGTGGTCAGAAGAAGAGGCAGAGCCAGGGCAAGTACACGGGGCAGAACGGCCGCGCGTGGTCCCGGGACCCCGAGGTGAGGCTTGTAAGTCCTGCCGCTTTTTCCGTGTCCTGCCGGGGCACGGGTATCCCAGAATTCCCCATGCCGCGTCGAGGCGAAGCCGCCCGGCTGTCGCCGAGATGCTTGCAGGCGAGAGCGAGGTGTGCCGACGCACAGGAAGGCAGCCACCGCTAAATTTAGCGTGGCGGTGGAGGCAGCGGCGGACATGAGTCAGGCTGCGGCTGCATTGGTTTGACTGTACCTGTGCATTTGCTCTTATCTCCCACAGGCAGGGATGATCACATATGACCCCGCCACGGCTGCCATGCAAAACGGGTAAGAGGCGTTGGGCGCCTGAGGCGGGACCGTCGATCTTCGCTTTGACTCACTCAGTATCACCGCCATTCTGATCCGTCCTCCACCTTCAGGTACTACGCGTCTCCGTACAGCATAGCGAACAGGATGATCGCGCAGACGCCCATGTCGCCCTACATCTCGCCTGTATCCGCCTACCAGGTATGTGCCATCATCCGTTGTCACGGCGACCATGCGCATGCCATGCAAGCAGACCTATATCGCATTAACATAACTTTTTGGGGTGAGCTGAGCGTGTGTAGGCTGTATAATATTCCTCATCTAGTATGCAGAGAATGGGATCTAAATTCATCCTCTTTGCAGAACCCCAAGACTGCACCCTGGTTCTGGGGTCTGACTGTACAGCTAATTTGGGCAGGCACATTTGTGGTCACCCAAAATAGCTCTTGTCCAGGCTGGTGCGTGTTTACACTGCAGTGTGTTTGATGTTCCAGGTACAGAATCCCTCCTGGGTGTCACACCAGCCCTACCTCGTACAGCACCCGGTAAGCCCCCCCCCCCCCCCCAATCCTCCCCCCTTACTCCACTTCACAACAAATTTCCAGTAGCCGTAAGGTCCTTCTGTGCAAAAGTTGTTTGCATTTTGGGTGGAGGCACACATGGGTGGCTGGGTAATCACCCCCCCTCCCCTGAGGTTTTGCATATGCTGAGCCCCAGTCCTTGCCGCCCCCCACCCCAGCACAGAAAGTCACTGCACTGAGTATAGGAAGTTTCTGAGTTCTGTAGCATTGCCGTTGATTACCGGAACTTTTTTTTTTTTTTGCTCGAGCGAGTGTTCATCTACAGTCTTTATTTTCATCATTTTACTTTATATCTTTCTTAATTATACAGTATATTTTTACTGGCCGTTCCAGTGAGGCCCTTTTGTCAGATGTGTAGTCTGGTGCGGGTCCTTCTTGCCGACGCAGTGCAGCTGTGACTGCCGGGGCCTGCATTCGCTCTGCCGCTGCACCGGCTTGCTGCGGGCAAACCGCCTTTCATGTGGTTTTCTGGGTTGGTAGCTTAGCCATGCGACACGTCGTGCTCTGCTGCACCGCGGCCGGGACCGGCGTCCCGATACAGACTCAAACCGCACGTAACGGGGCCCCAGCGCCCTTCCGTGCCTCTCCGGATGCGTCCCTCTCTGATGGCACGCTCGGAAGAGCTCTGAGCTCGGATACGCATATTTCCCAGGGATACCCCTCGATAGCCGATAACCTGCTCGAAATTCTTGACATTCTTTAAAATGGCATACGCCAGCATATTCTCTACAAGAGAAGTGTATTTTTATCAGCAGCACTTTTTTGCAGATACTACTGATCCATAGGAAATGTGTGATTTCCCAAAATAGGCTCCAGCAGCACATTTACACTGTGTGGGTGATGATCCTCAAATAACTCCCTGGGTGTTATTTCGGTGGCTTCCATTGCTTTTATTTATGTTGTTTTTTTGTGGCCTCTAAAAAAGGTGATATCACTTTGCTTCCGCCGACCTCTTTTTTTTTTTTCTTTCTTTTTTCTTCTTCAAATTGGCTGTGCTGTTTAGGGAGCAGTTATATCGCCCTCTATGGACCATACCATGTCACTGCAGCCGACACCCATCATGAGCCCTCTAACGCAGCAAATGAGTCACCTCTCCCTCGGCAGTGCTGGAACGGTAAGGACCGGTAAATTGGGGGGGGGGGGGCGAATCTGCAGAGCTGAGACTTAACAGTTCCTGTATCCCTGTGTTGCAGTTCATGCCTGCCAGCACGGCTCTGCAGGGGGCCTATCTTCCCCAGTACACCCACGTGCAGACCACAGCTGTCCAACTGGAGGTTTGTTGCTGCTGGCTTTCTTGGGGTTTAGTTACATGGTCAGGCTCCTTATCTGGTGCCATTGTAGCATTTTAGGTGGGAGTGGCTAAGGGCCTTTCTCAAGGGTCCAACAGAGATGTGACTATTCTGCCAAGGCTGGGGCTTGAACCGACAACCTTCTGATCATGGGCGTAACCCGCTGAGCCACACACCACCCAGGATCCGAGGGGTTAAAGGAATATATCGTATTTAGGTGTTACGATGCATAACATTCTTCTTTATAACAAGTCTCTCCCTGATCTGTGGTCAGGAAAGCAGCGGCCAGCCGCAGGAGCCCTCTAGTGGCCATTCTTCTTACACTTACCAACAAGCCAAGTGACGGGAAGGTAGGTGCCTTCCACAGTCTGCAAATAATATGCTACCTATACTGCCCCACAGAGGAAAATCGCCGTAACTGCATATTTTATCAAAATGAGTTATAACCAAAATCGGGTTTCTTAATGTCTTAATCACATCATACCGTATCTTAGTCTAACTATGCTGAATTTTGAAGATCATTTATCTCCTTACGTATGGATGGACAGTCAAAAAAATTTTGTGGCCATTTTTCTGTCTATGCTACAGTTTGTGTCATTATAGTGACTGCGTTTTGTCTTCGTTTGGCAGTATATGGTCAGCCGTTTTTGTGGGGGGAGGGGGATCTCCCTGTATAGAAGTCATATCTGCATTTTTTTCCCCTTTCGTCCCTGCCCAGGTGCATGATGGGAGTCGAGAGGACAGACTCGCGTTACAGCTGAAACAATCATATCTTCTTGTGATGGATCATGCTTTTGTGGATTAGTCCACTTTTTGCACAGGTTCTTCGAGGATTCCCTGTTGTTACTAATAAAATCAACTGAAAATATTTTGGTATAAGTTTCATAAGGTGCAAAAAAACTTAATTTTGCCAGAGATGCTACACAATAAAAATGTTTTATTTTAGTAATGAAAGAACGTTTATTTTTTACCAAGGATTGCCAAGCAGGCAAATAAGCTGCGATAACGTTAGACCGTGTGGCAGTTCAGGTCCATGGCAGTAAATATGATGTGTTTTTGTTAAGATTTTTATGATTTTTAATGCATTTTTTGCTTTTCCTTTTTTACTGAAATACTTCATCAGCCAGACATGTTGAAAATTACCTTTTGTGCTTGCTGTGTGAGTGTTGCTATGGTGAAGTGTAGAACGTCTTGTAAAATATTTCTTTTCAGATTTGATTTTTTTTTTACCTGTCCTATCATACAACTTGCCTTAAATTCTTTCATACGTTAGCTGTGAAGGCAACTTCGTAGATTTATGAGTAAGAAATGTTGAAAACAATTGCCTTGTGAATCAGCTAGATAGGGCTTTTTTTTAGGATATAGCTAATTAAATTGCGCTCTACTTAGGTGTCGATCTTTTCCCCTTTTATCTTTTGCTGAATACTAATCAAAGTAGGAATTTTAGGAAAGAAAAATTTAAATGTTTGAGTGCAAAGCCTTTTGGATTCTAATCAGTTTTAATGAGATGAAATGTTTGCATTTTCAGAAGGCTTAATGGAGTGTTTTGAATGTGGTAAAATCTTTGTTGAATGATAAAGTGTTTAAATATTGCCTTTATTTTTTACTCGGTGTACTTTTTTGCCTAAAGACAATTACCCGGCAGGGGGGCCATTTTGGTTTTGAGCTGAGTGTGTTAAAAATGTCAGGTTTCCTTCCCGTTCTTTTAAGTATAAAATCTATTATTGTGCAAAAACTACCAAACAGAGCGGCCTTCATTGGCATCTACAGAGCATAATAGTAGACGTATTAAAAACTTAAAAGAACAGCTAGCTCTTTGTGCAGTGCACGGCTCGGCGCTTTCAGAAAACACGTTTCCTTCACCAAAGAACCGTGACCTGGTAAATGAGTGAAACAGCCTAACACTCTCATAGCACAAGCAATTAACGTGGTTTGAGTTTCCAGCTAATTGGTTCGCAGTTTGGATGACGTGCCTTTCTTGTGCATTTTCGTCTCGCTGTTGGTTTTGTTACGTGATTTTTTTTTTTGGACACGTGAAGGATGAGCCGAGATCCGCACTTGCACACTTCATCACTACAGAGAGGCCCTTTGAAACTATGAAATGATTCACCACAAACGGCAGACGTTTTACACCGGCCACGGATTCGTGTGACAGGGGAGGCTTTCTTATTTTGTTCAGAATAGATTTTTTTTTTAAGGTTTTATAAATTAAGTTGTCTTCCAAGCGACTGTCTTTTGTCCTGGTCATCTGATGGACCAGATATCTACCTCAGATTTTTGTTTCTCCAATCTACTACACCGGGTTTGCAGGTACAGCCCATCTCCACAGACCAGAAGCCATGCTCAGGAGCTGGCCCTATATGCCATTTCTTTTATCGTTGTTTTATTTTTGTTGCTTTGAAAAAATTTACATGATTATCATTGCTAGGCTCATTGTGTTTCCAGTGCGTTCTTAGGTTGTGTCCAGATACCCATAGTTCCAAGACTTAAAAAACCGCTGCTTTTATCACTTGAGGATCCAGTAGCTCAGGAGTCCTCATTTAAAAAAAAAAAAAAAAAATGGTATTTACTGCGTTTGGCTTCCTGAGGTACCATTTCACCATAAAGTTTCTGAACAGACTTGAAACCCCCAGTGTGGTCCCCATAAGTTGACCCCCTACCACAGAGAGCACGAGGCGAAGGCCGTCACAGATTCCCTTCAGGCGCCCCATACTGGTGGTCGCTTGAATGGGAAGTAATGCAGGTGTGAACCAATTGTTGGCACTCCTGTTTACGGCTGAGAGCCGGCGTACTCTGTGCGAGAAAGACAATGCTCATTCGAATTAGCCATCTTGTATTAGACAGCCATTAAGTTATAAAATAAAAGTAATAATTTATGAAGAGACACCTTTTGTACAGACTCTTAGAAGAGATTAAAGAGTTTCATAGAGATATCTATATGATCAAGAGTAATTTTTTTTATTTTTGTTTTGCCACAGAGCTTGCTGTGGTAGCGTCAGTGTCCGGTTAAAATGATCTTCCCTCTGTATTTCCTTTGTTTTCTAGTGTTTGTTAATGCCAAAATGACATTTTTGAAATGTAAATTAAGGGTAGATTGTTACTTAAGTTCAATTTTCTGTTCATTTCTCTTTGTTTTTGTTTTTGAGAACTTTTGAATAAAAACTATTCTTTGGATCCACTATTTGGGGTTGGCTGTGTCCCATGGTTGGTGGGAAGAGGGGGGGCCGGTGCCACTAAGTTTAATAATGATAATCTCTCACAGCTGCAAGCCCCCCCAGCTCCCCCGGATTTCATCACCAAATGACAGGTGGAAATGGCGATGGGAGAGGAGGTAAGCCAGAGCCGGCCACTGAGAACAGGCCAGCCAGAAGCCAGAAGCTAAGTCTGGGTGAAGGGGGGGTCGGGTCCTCAGAGAGGGAGAGAGTGGCTGTCGATATGCCTGTAAATGGGGCTCTAGATCCTGGTTTTGTGGAACAGCTGAGACCGAGTTACACCGCGGGGGGGGGGGCGCAGCCAGACTTGGGGGGGGGGGGGGCGCAGCCAGACTTGGGGGGGGCGCAGCCAGACTTGGAGGAGCCAGTGGCGGAGAGGGTAAGTGACTCAGGAATAAGGACTCTCCGACTCTCACGATTCCCATCCTGATGAATCTCATGCCTTCTAATCGCTTACCGTGGTAAGGGTTTATGGGGCAATTTGTATTTGAACATCTAATACTCAGATAAAATCAATATATTAATTAAATCTACACTTTCTTCCTCCAGACACTTAGCTAATTTTGGGCAACATGCAGGGTGCACCCTGGCACACATACTGAGGAAGTGTAGTTGGCGTGTGTATTTTGTCATTTCACCAGTAGGGGGTGCGCTCCACTCAAACTGCTGGATACAAGCGCAACCGATTTGAAAAACTCTAGAAGATCCTCTTTCAGTGGAAATGTGCAAAACTTTGATTTCAACATAATGCTTATTTAAATACATTGCAATGGCACTGACAATAACATACGAAGTAATGACTTCAAAGACTGCTTGTAATAATATATAATACATAATATATAATATATAAAAGTAGGTCGATGGCTGTGACAGGTGTTATTTGCAGGCCTTATCCTGCAGTGCATTGTGGGAATGCAGGGAACAAGTTGAGGATGGATTGTGTTTAAAGGGTCTTTCGGTTCCTTTAATCTCCCGAAGGAAACAGTTCACTTCACCTTGACCTTCGATGAAGTGCATTGAGGGGAGGTGGGTGCTTTTCAAAGACCACAGTGTCTCGCCGGTCGCGCCTCGGCCTCCGCAGACCACGTGGCATTAAGCGAGATAATGCCGTAGACAGCGAGGCACCGCGGGGGTATTTCTCGCGGCAAATGGCTCGATCCGGCCTAGGGGGGCAGATTATACTCGCCGGTGTCTTCAAGCCAGATCAGAATTCCAGACATTTCCCTCTCATCGCCGACCTTGACCTCGTAAGCCATGCAGGTGACTGACACCATTCACTCTAAGCCCCCTTCAAATGACGGGGAGGGATGTCTTACGTGTCAGTATTCGCACAGTACCACACAAAACGGCTGCCAAATGCTCCATAATCGATGCCAGTAGGGTCTATGTACACAATGTATACAAGCAATCCAGCCTCCCTAATGAATTAATTTGCACGGCATTTTGATAAATAGCATTTCTTTGTGGTGGTATGGCATACCAGAACTTCCTTAGGGATTCTTTTAAAATTTTATCTGTCTTTTAAAACTTTAAAAGTGATTTAGTGACACTTGTAATACCACAGATTTTGTCTTTGGCCTCTGCTGTACACATTAGAGTCGTAAACAATTTTGAATCTTTTCATAATTAAAGTCATGAGAATTAGGATGGTCTACAGCTCATCATAAAACATTTTAGCATACCAGAAAAACACTGGATAAAGTGCTTTTTGAAAGCTGTAGGTTTTATCTTAGCACATGTTCAGGAAATGTGTGCTGTGTGACATTGTTGTATTTTAAAAAGGCTGAATTCAATAACAAACAGGATAAAAATTCTGCCTGCTCGGCCTGTAAACACTAATGCAGATTTTTTAATACGGGCCAAATCCGGATGGCAGCCTCCACATCACCTTCAGCCCTCATTCGAGGGTTAGTTAGTGAAGTATGAGAAAAGACGCACATTGGATGAAAAAAAAAAAATGAAACAGAGCATCAGAGAAGTTGTATATCCACTGCGGAGGATGACATAGAGGTAGGACAAACTCTATCATATGCAGGCTCAGTTTATCAAGTTGTGCCTCATCCATCCATTTTCTGTACACGCTTATCCTATTCGGGGTGATGGAGGTTCGCAGCTTATCCTGGAAGCTAGGGGCGCAAAGCAGGGAATAACCCAGAAATGGGGTGCCAACCCATGGCAGGACGCATATACCTGAGGACGTTTGGTAACTCCAATTCACCTTACATGTTTTTGGACTGTGGTGGGAAGAAAACAGAGGACCTGGAGGAAACCCCACAAGGACACAGGGAGAACATGCGAACTCCACACATGGAGACCTGGCGGAGACTCGAACCTCGGTCCCGGAGGTAGGAGGCAACATTACTAAACATTATGCCGCCCCGTTGTACTACGTGAAGAAACGTAATAACGTTTTTTCGTGATAACGAGTGTTTTCTGCTTCTTGCCACTGTGTCATTCGCATTCATCCCTTCCCAAACCCCCCCCCCCCCCAGCAGATACTGTGCAACTGGCACAGGTATTAGCTTTGGTACCAGTGCCTCTCAGCTGCATTCCTGTCATTCCACAGAAGAGCGAAAAGTACAGTCCCAATGTCACCCCTACTTCCTTGTGTTTGAAAGGGGGAAAAAAATCCAGACTCTAAGTTCAGACCTCCGGTCTTATTGTAGTAAAAATAACGGGGGTATGGGGGACAGCGAGAGAGCATAACTTCTTCATGTGTTCATGTGCGAGCTCTTGCACACAGGGTTGTCAATCCTAAATTTATCCCACTGTCCATCCGCTAAGGAACGGCTGGTATTTATGCGTATCGAACCAGCAGTTGCTACTATCATTCAGCACTACGGTAAGAGTCCGTGTCTCTCTCTGGTGGGCAGGGAGAGGGGGAGAGAGAGAGTGGGAGAGAGCGAGAGAGAGAGAGAGGGGGGGAGCAGCGTGATCGTGATTCCTTGAAGCAATCTGTTACTCCAGGCTCGCTGTTACTGCGGGCTTGCTGTTACTACGGCGATGGGGCCCAGCCAAGCCGGCCCTTTCGTTTGACGTTTTTCCGCTCGCCCAGACGTGCCCACGTGTTTGGACATTATGGTGCCTGAGGAGGCCAGTGGAGGTACGTTTGATTTTATGACTAAGGCGGAATTTCGGGTCTGAGCATTGGGCAAAATTCCACTCGGGTTCAAAGGGTGAGCTGAGAGGGGAGACCAGAGAATAGGATCAGGAGTTTCTGGGGGTTCAGAGCTTGGACGAGCCAGGGGGATTGGGGGGGGGGGGCAGTCTGAGGGAGAGAATAATAATAGGGAACCTGTGCTTTGAAGCCTTGTTTGAAAGCTCCAGAGGCACTTTGATGGGAGACCCACTGTCGTGGGGGTGTGAAGCGATAGGCAGCTCCGTTCGGTGTCCGGGGAGGGGGGGGGGGGCATGGAGAACGGCAACAGAGCCCCCCATGCCCCCGTGTTCGTTGCGTTGAGAGGTTGAGCCAAGCTAAGGGTGGAGGGGGGAGGCGAGCTGGGGGTTGGCCCCTTCGGAGGAGCAGATGGGACCTGGCGGGATACGGGCACCACCCGACGAGAAGCCGTGAGGAGCAGACGAGAGGCAGGGCCTGTGCCACTGCAGCTGTCCGCGTTCCACCACCTGCCCCCGCCAGCCCTCCTGCCCTCGCCCCCGCCACCCTCCTGCCCGCCCTGCAGGCCCGGAGACGCTCTACTGGACCACTCACACAGAGCATAAAGATCCGATACCTCCTTACTGCTTATTGCTGCCTTGAGTACACCAGCTCACCCTTTGAAAAGGATTACACTCAAAAATGATTAGATATTATGGATGTTTCCAGGATAAACAGGAAGCTAGTTAATGCCAGGAAATGCATAGCCTGCTTAGTATAAAACATAAGCAATTTTCTTATTTACTGCATAATGGAAAGACATGGAATTCATGTAATTTCACAATCGGGATTACACACACTATTTAAAAAAGCATTTGTAGGAGGTTAAACAAGTCAGTGAGCAATCTTGTCTTTTAGCTTGTGTTTTGCTGGGATGTAAATCAGGTAGTGTTGCCTGATTTGTCATGTGATTCCATTCGAAGCGTGATTCCTAAAATTATGGGTACTCAAAAATAGGAAGTCCAAGTTCACCAATCTACAAAGAAATATACACAAACAAACTGAGGAAATAAAAGACATGTATTGCAAGACAAAAAAACGAATAATATTGATATTAGTATTTAACCTGTTTAGATATGAATTAATACACTTTACTGGCCATTAACCAATGGCAGCATATTCTGATACCCCAGATATACACATCAGAACCTACTACCTTCAGTATTTAACCTGTTTAGATACCCTAACCCTGTTTTGATAACACTTTACAGCTTCAGTTATGAAAAAAATACTTTTCATGTATATTAAAAAATAAAAGACTTGGTGCTGTACTTGCCGTGTTGTCGCAGAGCTACTTCAGACTAGTCTTCGAGAAGAGTACGTTGGTAGCATAAATTTATGGGCGTGTAGCCACAAGAAACAAAAATGCTAAGCACATGCACAGTAGCCTTGGGTAGGACATTTCGATAGGTAGGATGAAATGATAGTACACCTGTATTTTCCTGGTGGGCTGGTTTTGTGAGAGCTGGTCTTTCTTCCCCATCCCTGGCATTAAATAGCCTATGTAAATAAGGGGTGCTTGTTTCCAGGGTGATGATTAATGGATAATACTTCATTTAATTGATGGCCGACCGGTTGATCGCGATCAGCACTTTTTGGTTCGGATACACATTTTAAAGTCGCTCAGGATATGAACGTTTTTGTCATACCTGTATATAATATACAATTTATATGTATGTCTTACTTTTAGGATGTGAAATGAACATAATCCTTATCAAAATTTAAGAAGAATATTTGTACCGGCCTAACTGAACTAATACGTTTCAGTTAAAAAATACAGCTGCAGTCTACCATGCAATAGTCTGCTATGTGGTAGTCTGCCATGGAGTAGTCTGGCATCCTGTTTAAGGGGGTACCTGTAAACCTACAATACTGCATAAGTCATTATGAAAGATGGATGGATGTCCAGAGTCATACTGTTGAGACATATTTTATTATGCATGATATCGAACTTGTCAGCCAAATAGGAATTGGCTTTTTAAATGGGAATTCACAATTTTTTTATGGGAAAATTGCCAATAGAGAAACAGCATGTACCAGAAATGACAGGGCAACGAATTGGTACGTTGTTGACTTAAGAATAAAGTCGTTAGACCCACTTGCAGCAAGAATGGTGTCATAATACAAGTGTTGACACAAGTTTAACTGGTAAGGTTTATCTTCGTAAGTAAACTGAAAGTGCATTTCTATGGGTGCCTTATTTGTTGTGGAAACTGGTTTAAAGTGTTAATGGACAACTTACTCTGTGTCTCGGGGGAGTGCATATTTGTTTTTGGTTCAGGTATGGAAAGGAACAACACATTCAACAAAACAAATGAAAAAATGTGTCCAGAGAACATCTACATTTCTGTCCAAAGACACATTTAAACTCCCATCCAGAATCATTCGTCATCAACCATCACAGAAGGATCCAGATGTAGGAAGCTGGGTACATTATCTAAATTTTTGGAAAACAAAGTGTTTTCCCAGGTATCTGCCTCAATTGTTCTGGATGTTGCCATATAAAGAAGACATTATTATTAATGATGATTAATCTTTTTTCCCAGACAATGAAGGTGATCTTTCAAATAAGAAGCTTGCGAAATATATTGTACTTATTCATCTTGTTAAATGCCCATTCATTCATTTTCTGTAATGGCTGTGGTGGCGGGGGTCGGCTATGGGTGCAAAGCAGAGAACAACCCAGGATGGGATGCCAAGCCATGGTAGGGCACAATCACACAAGTACACCTAGGGGCAATTTGGTCACTCCAGTTAACCTGTGAGGGCAGAGAAACCAGAGTACCTGGATGAAACCTGGAGAAGAACATGCAAACTCCACACACATGGAACTGGGGTGGAAAACTGAACCCTGGGGGGAGGGAGGGGACCGGGCTAAGCCCAGCACCACCGCGCCGCCCACTCGCTAGTACTGTTATACATTAACACTACAGTCTGTCTGATTAGCCTGCTGGAATGTCTTTCCACCACACCGACTCATAAGTTGGATTTTTAAAAACAGTTGTTATTCACCTCACTGATATGTCTCCTTCCCACGCTTTACAACTTCATATTTGCTTTGACGATACATTTGTGTACATGTTCCGGTTATAAGTGACCTGGGAAAATGGCTGTATTGGGAATTTCATTTTCACTTTCCGCATGGGGCGCGGCACCAGTGATGGCTGTAGCTGAAAAGCAGCGTTGACGATTAAATGTTTCCTCCGCGTATAGTTTCCGTCGCCCGAAGGTTAAACAAAATTGTACCCACGAACCGACCCGTTGGGTACCGTTTTGAGAAGCGGTATTTCACAATATAGTCTAAGTGCCACTTCCTTGACTGCATGGTTTAGGCGATCTAATGAAGCACCAGGCGACTTTTCGGTGTGCATCTTTTACCCTTTATCCAGCTGTAGTGAAGTACCTGTTTAAACTAGCTTTATGTACGAAGAACTGCGCTGCCGCTTGAATGCAGAATTTCGGCGCAATTATGAGAAATTGGCTAATCACAGGGTCTGCTGATCACGGTCAATGTGGTCCTACGGCTCATATTTCAGCCATTCATTCGCAATAACTATACTCGTCTGTTAAATAGTCTCGAAACCATGACTCCAGTGGCGACTGCTGGCAATTGTAGTAATAGCAGGAAAATTCAAATAAAAATGCTGCACGCAGAGCCGCAGAGCTACTCCAATGCGGAGATACCTCTTTATAAATTAATCATTTGGAGGAGTCTGGACATTTAGAACTAGACACTCGTTATTCGTTTAAGCACGTTAGAAATTACTCATACACGCGAAAGCATAAAGGACTTATCTTTATATTTAACTCCATATGCGTTTTGAAACATCTAGACATATTCTTTCTAAAAGGCAAGCCCTTCCAAAGTGCATTTAAATAAATGATTTATGTGAATTAAAAGTTATTTTAAAAATTATCCTGTGTAAAAATACTACTTGTGTTTTCCCGAATGGTATGAATTAGTGGAATGATCATAATGAACATAATGGAAGTACATCTTTTTAGAACGTGTAATTTAGGGCACTTACCTTAACTCCTGTTTAGCTTGTGAGGAGCTAATTACAACCAATAAACAAGAATTAGATATTTAATTCTTTTGAAATACGGGTTGTATAGTAATGAGATGGTATGATTAATTAGTATAATATTACCTCAAAGTAATTGTGTGTCTAGAAAGGACTTCTTAGTGGCATAAGTTAGGAATGACAAATTAACATCCCCTGGGAAGTATTATTATATACGTCATCATTATATACATCAGTATCATTATTATATCATCGCTATAATTCTTTCTGCTCTTGAACTATTATCTTGTGCAGGGACTAGAGAGTGTAGCGGTGGGTCGAGATCTTTATGGTTCAAATGACCTTTGTGCAAATTTTGGAGATGTACTTTTCCTAAAATTCAACTATTGTTGTTTTTCAACGCACAGCCACAATTCTTCTGTTAAAATAAACGCTTAGACTGATTTCACAGTCTTCGACCTTCTTTAATTTAGTAGGCCTAAATAGTCTATCGATGGTAATATGTGATGTTTTATATTATATCGTCATGGCTTATTCTGTAGTTATTTTCAATATTATAGAGCTCAGTTAAATTATTCTAAAATATTACATTTTGACTTCATGACCAGGTAGGGGTAAATGTTTGAATTTAGGTAACGACTGGTAATTCTGGATGATAATACTTTTCGCTGTTTGTTGAAGCCAGAGAAAATACATAAACACAGGCAAAAAAAACAATTGAAGCGACATTTCGCATGGTTCAAAATATCATCATGAACTTGCTGGAAAAACCATCCAGTAGGCTATTACTTTAGCTAGGCTGTCAATTATATATCGATCGAGGACCGGCATATAGGCTAACAAAAAAGAGAAGCTATAGTACGTTATTAATCAAACGATTTTATGGCAGGTCGGCACAGTGACTCCAGCCAGATTGGCTTCGCAGGCCTGCAATGGTAAAAGCCGTCTACGCTATGATTTCAATACAAGCATAGTCAGCCACACCTTTGCATTATTACCTGCGCGGAAGTAAAGGGGCAAGGTTACACACAAGCATGTATGCAGATCGCACACTGTAGGATCTACCTTCGTAACACAGGTAAGCTCGTCTTATCTATTCCCTCCCACAATAACTAGTACAGATACTATTCTTAGGGGTGAAAACACAGGGTATTAAAATATTAAATTGGTTTTTACTCTTTAACAAAATCTCTGGCAGAAACATCCGCGAAGATCAATGGAGATTGTCCTGCTGAGCCTGAGTTTTATTCTTCTGTACAGTCTCGGCGTCGTGGGAGGTAAGGAGCGCACCAAACTATTTCGGTCATTTTAAAATTAAAACTTGTAGCTTTTTAACCTGCGATTACTTGCATTCAATTGTAAGCACGTTGCTGGAATACTTAGAGATACTTTAAATACACTCTTACGGCTGAAAGAAACCATACAACTCAATAGCGCTTTAGTTGTAACTCGTACGGCATAATCTGGTCTTTAAAGTGTTCAGATTTTGAAATTTAACAGTAACAGTAACGACCAAGAAAACTATGTCAACGTCGACCATACAAGAACAATTAGGCTACTGTCAAACATCAATGCGTTCTCGGTTATTTAAATAGCGAGGTACTGTATCATGACAACCATCCAACTTATTATGCGATGCGTGCCGTTAAAAAAGGCAACAGTTTCGGAGAACAATAGACTGTTTTATGTTTTGAATTTTGACTTGCAGGATCACACAGGCATAGCATCAGAGGTCCAGTGGTAGGGTGTGTATAAATGTTGTACCTTTTTTTTTTTTTTGGATGGTCAGGGACCTGCTCCGTTGGAAGCGTGGTGACCTGTAACGACTGTCTGCGACAGGGTCCTCAGTGCGCCTGGTGCAGGCAGGAGGTGGGTCGCTCACCGCTGCCACCCGAATACTGGTATATTAAGCATATAACTATTACAGTATGAGGAATAGTATTAGGATGTGGCCTAGATATATCTAGATCATCTCTTACCCTGTGTTGGATAAGTGCGTCCAATATGGAAATATTTCTCTATGTCCTAGTTTAACCTCTGCCGCTATGTGTATTCTGTAATTGCTGTGTTAAGAGTTTGTTATTGAATCTCTGAGTGGTTTGTGGCTCAGAAGATTAGGGATGTGTGTCTGTGTTAGAAAGGTGATGGGTTTAAATCCCATGGATGGTAGACTAGTAATATGGCCACTGGGCCCTTAGCACTAAATGCTAAGGGGCGCATGTTTTGCTTTTGCTCACTTGTCACTTTGGAGAATAGTGTCTCCCATAAAATGGAATCTAAATTGCAAGTTAAATGAACAATGCCAGTGCAGCTGTGACTCCTGAACTGTAGCATTTGGAATTACTGAGTCCCTTCTCCACTTTGCAGAACTTCACGGACAGGTTTGCTGTCAGCGAGAGATGTGACACGGAGGAGATCCTGGAACAGAAGGGGTGCAGCCTGGAGCTCATCGAGTTTCCTGTAACTAGTGTTTGGATCCATCAGGATGAGCCGGTGGGGAAGAGCGAAGGCAACGCCAACATCACTCAGATATCGCCACAGAAAATGTCTATGAGCGTGAGAACAGGTATAACTCATTTTCACGGCACTTAGAACGTGGTTTTAAATTAATTTGCCATTTGATGAGCTCCATAACAACTGTTTACTGAGCACGATGATAGACACAGAGTGTAAGCTGTTTACTTCTAGAGTTGCAGGTGAGATAAGATTACCAATGTGCAGTTTTTTTTTTACTTTCACAATGACCTTATTGAGCAGGAGTACTAAATAATTATGCAAAGTCAAGATCTGTGCTTCCCCTTTATAAATTTTGCCAGAGGTGGGGAGGGGGGGGTTGCCCCCCTATGGAAATTTTGCTGACTGGCCTGGGGTCACCCTCGGTAAATCTCACATGGAGAGGTTGATCAGGTAGTCCTGAGTACATTGTGTTTCTGTTCATCATTTGAATACCCCTGATACATGGGCTACTGGCATGGATGTAATAGCTGTATAGGCATTGACTACAGAGGCACAGATATGTTGTCTTTTCAATCTATAATTATACACAGTATGTGAAAATGTAATTACAATGTAACTTGGGACCACCTGGGCTGAGGATTCGATTCCAACCATGGCTCTGTGCATGGAGTTTGCATGTTCTCTCCGTGTGGACTTTGCATGTTCTCTCCGTGTGGAGTTTGCCTGTTCTCTCTGTGTGGAGTTTGCACGTTCTCTCCGTGTGGACTTTGCATGTTCTCTCCGTGTGGAGTTTGCATGTTCTCTCCGTGTGGAGTTTGCATGTTCTATCCGTGTGGAGTTTGCCTGTTCTCTCCCTGTGGAGTTTGCATGTTCTCTCCATGTGGGCTTTGCATGTTCTCTCCCTGTGGAGTTTGCATGTTTTCTCCAAGTTCCTCTAGTTTTTTTCAGGCTACTTCAGTTAACCCTTGTAGTCAAAGGGCATGCAGTTAGGTGAACTGGTGCCACTAAACTGCCCATAATGTGTGAGTTTGTGCTCTGTGATGGACTGGTATCCAATCTGGCGGTTACCCGTCCAGGCTCAGTATGAACCTACCTAGGATAAGTGTTTATTGCAGATGAGATGAGAATGATTCCTTCACAACTCTTCTGTCTTTTTACTGGATTTTGTCTGAAGGGGCAAAAAAATTGTATTTGTGATTTCTGGCAGGAAGTGAGGTCACATTCCAAATCCACGTCCAGCAGACAGAGGACTATCCCGTGGACATTTACTACCTGATGGACCTGTCTGCATCAATGTTTGACGATCTGCAGATGATTAAAAACTTGGGAACCACCCTATCCAAGGAGATGGCCAAACTGACAAGTAAATTCAGGCTGGGCTTTGGATCGTTTGTCGAGAAACCGGTCCTCCCCTTTATTAAAACCATGCCTGCCGATTTAGAGAACCCCTGCAGGTACACCCTCCCGAACACGTTTGGCCAATCAGAACCAGGCTGAAATTCATTACTCATTAGCCATCATTGTCATTAAAGTCACATGCCATTATCTAGACTAGCGATATTGACATTTGTCTCTTTCATTAAAAGAGAGTTCTACCAAAATTTGATCATCTCATATATAACACATTTCCTGAAGAAATATCTGATATCAGATAAACTGTATTTTACTTCTCTGTTAAATAACATAACAAAACTGAATACTTTGCTTTTGATTTGTACATCACTCTTGCTAGCTGGGTATTTTACATAGGTCTCTGAACAGATAGCTTAATTTTTCTTACATTAACTCCAAGTTACTTCCAGAAGATAAATGTCTCTCATTGATGCCAGGGATTGACTTTTTTTGCTTGATATTTGTGTCTTATTCATTTTGGATACATAGTAAATCTTATGATGATCAATAAATCAGTTAGGGTCTTTGTGGTGGAATTCCCTTTTAAGTCTGAAACAGTGACAATTGCATGACATCCTTGATTTTCAGTCTTCTCCTCTAACTCTGACTCTCACTGTCCTCAGCTACTTTGGCATCAGTTGTCTGCCCACGTTTGGATACAAGCACGTCCTTCCACTCACCGCCAACATGGAGAAATTCAATCAAATCATAAAAGGCCAAAAGGTCTCGGCCAACGTCGACAATCCAGAATGTGGCTTTGATGCCATCATGCAGGCAGCCGTCTGTGGGGTGAGTAAGAGCTCATTGATTGTTCCACTATTGAACTGACACCTTTAATCGATTTATTAAAATTTTAGCAGAATAATGACATCTCATGAGAATGCAGCAAGGAGTGTTATTATCTTGCAGCTCTTCTAGTTTGCAGACAGATCTAGACCTGGCTTTGTGGGGATTGCAATTCTGCATTGCAACCCTGATGGCATGAGTGGTTACAAGAGCAGGGACGTGAACCTATGGCCTTCTGGATACCAGTTCAACTCACTAATGTACCCACTGACAAATATACAGCTTCATTTCTCGCCGTGCCCATTTTCAAGAAATTTCTATTTATTAATATAGCAGACACTATCATCTGAGATAGTACTCCTGGAGAAATGGGGGTTAAGGGCCTCGCTGAAGGGCCCAACAGTAACATCACTCTGCCAGACACGGAATTTGGACCAGTGGTACAGAATCCTGATCCGCAGATTTTTAATTTCCGCCACTAACAGGGGCAGGCTCACAGGAGCACTGGCCTCAGCTGGAAGCTGATTGGCTCCTAGATTGTCCCCTCCCCTATCGCTCAATGATTCAAAACATATCATTGGCTAATGCTAAGGTGGACCCCTCTCTATGCCCCCCCCCCCTTAAAAACATCCTAAAATCGCCCCTGTCTTCTAACCTACCAAAACCGTCTCTGTCTGTTAGGAGAAGATTGGCTGGAGGAATGACTCTATGCACCTGGTGGTGTTTGTTAGCGATGCCGACTCACACTTCGGAATGGACAGCAAGATGTCGGGCATCGTGATCCCCAATGACGGAAAGTGTCACCTGGACGACAGAAACGAGTATTCCAAATCCACTGTCCTGGTAAGACAATGCCGCAATACAACATTCTGGAATGCTCCGCTGCAGGCAATCCTTTGTGTTATTATTGGCCAGTTTCGACATTCACACACCTATCTGATCTGGCACTTGTTCCCACTGTTCCTGCCATAATCATTCTCAGGTTGGGTTCTTTTTGTAGGCTGAGAGTTTATCTGAACTGGAAGGGTAAACAGTAAGTCTGTTTGCGTTCCGTCTCCGATTCATAGCCATTCTTTTCACAAACCCCAGGAGTACCCAACTCTTGGACAGCTCATCGACAAGCTGGTAGAAAACAACATCCTTCTGATATTTGCTGTCACTAGCAAGCAGAAGAGTAATTATGAGGTAAGCTGTGCCAGTACTGTGAGCTGAATTCTAACGTGCCTGTTTTAACTGTGTCAATGTGTTTCTGCTCCCAGGGTTTTTAATTTGGGCAACAAATCTGGCTTGTCGGTGCATAGCAGGTCCTGTCATACAAGCCTTTTGCTAAGGCAAGGGTGAATCTCGATAGCTGTGAATAATTATGGCCAATTACACCCATAGCCATATATGTAGTTTGCTAACGGGGATGTGGGGGTCAGAGAGTTCAATGCGGCGTCTTTGTGCATGTGTCGTGATGCGCAGATGTTTCTCGTTATCTTCTAGTATGAACATGGCTGTGCAGTGACAGCCTCATAGATTAGCTTAAGCTAATGTGGGCGTGGGACAAAAACTGAATCATGCTTTAAACGCTTCAGTGCTTGAGAGTTTACGATGAAATGTGACACATCATATTTATTTTGCGGATACTTTTATTAAAACGATGTACGTTTTTTGAGCTGCCAGGGTCAGATACTCCCTGGAGCCATTGAGGGCTAAAGGCCATGGAGCCTGAAATCAGTCTGCTGAGTCTGGGATTTGAACTAGCAACCTTCAGATCACAGTCTCAGGGCACAAATGAACTGGCGCACATGCTGCCCACCCCTGTTCCTTTATCTTGCCTGAACCTTTCATCAGCATGTGTACGATGTCACGCTTGTTTCATGTGTCCTTTCCAGAACTATGCCAAGCTCATCCCTGGGGCTACTGTCGGAGTCCTTGCCGAAGACTCCCGGAACATCCTGGAGCTGATTGTGAATGCCTATAAAGTAAGACGGCACCGTCTGTCTGCGTGTGTCAGTTTCTCCGCTTTGTGGCGTATAGCGTCAACAGCAGCGAAAGCGGGAAATTAAACTGGAGTCTAACGAGTCTCGTCATCTGAAAAGAAGAAACACGCCTGGGACCCAGAAATGGAAGAAACTGGAAACTTCCATGACAACTAATTTATCCCTGTGTCTCCACCTGCTTGTTGATTGGTCTTCCCATTAAGCCCCGCCTCCAGACACTTCCATACAGCCACTAGTAGGGACTTCCATCATGACCTCCCCCCTTTCTCCGCTTCTCCAAAGCGAAGTCTGATCCAGGCCCATCCGGGAATCGGGAGGAAAGGCAGGGGAGTGTCTCCGAGCTTCCAGACACTTTGATTTGTCGCTTCGCAGGAGCTGCGGTCGGAGATCGAGCTGGAGGTCCTGGGTGACACGGAGGGCCTGCAGATCTCCTTCACGGCCATGTGCCACGACGGCAGCGTGCTGCCTGGACAGAAGCGCTGCTCCAACGTCAAGGTCGGAGACTTGGTGAGTGACTCCTCCAGAGTTTATAATTAAATCAGGGTTTTGGGACATTTTTATTTGTCATTGTGCAAGTGGATTACACAAGTGCAATGAAATTTCGGAGCAGCCTGCATAAATGGTGTAAAAAACATACACATCTTCATACATGAAGCAAGAGTCAAATATGGTATAAAATAAATATTAAATTATCTTTAATAAATACTTGAATAAATAATAAATACTTTTAAAAAAGGGTTGTAGTGTATTATAATGAATACTAAACATATACAGTAGGTATAATATGGTGGCTCAGTGGTTGAGATCTGATTCCCATCTCCTGCTTTGTGTGTGTGGAGTATGTATGCTCTCCCTGTGTTTACATACTTTTCATTCTCTCTGGTTTACTAACGTCAGCTGAGGTTGAGGTTGAGAGCTGAGCAATCAGAGGTAATGGTGCCAAGCTGACACCTTATGGCGTCCCAGATGAATCAGCATTTGTGCAGTAATGCAGTGACCACAGTACATGGTAGAGGTCTGGCCTCTAGGTTTCTTTTCAGTAAGTTGGACCAGATTAATTAAACCAGGGGTTCTCATACTTTTTGATCAAGGTTCCACATCAGATTTTTCCAGAACAGTTTACAATAACAAAACAGCATTTCATGAACTTTAATGAACTAATAACTTTCGACACACACATGAATATATAACAATACTGGATTTTTTCACACTCACTGATCGTTTCAACTGTGTCATGGGGGTGGGGGTGGTTATGATGATTTATATGTTTGTGAAAGCTGATGGTTCTGTCTTTTTGTACTGCAAACATGTTAACCCTATTTATGTTAACCATGCTGATTCATCGGGTGAATTAACTTCGTTTGTTCCGACTTTGAGTATCCCTGGTGTAGGCGATCCTAGACTCCAGCAAAATCTGGGGCCTGGCTGGTAAAACAGGAGCTTCACCCTCCTTGTGAAACATGGAACTGGCCAATCGATCTCCTGCTTCCCCTGACGCCTCATGCGCTGATTGGCGGATTATTGATATGACATCATTTATAGTTCTCTCTCGTTTCTGTTTGGGCTCCAAAAAAACACCTCAAGTGAACCCGCTTGCCCCCTAGCCATGCTAGCCCCCGTGAGCGAGTATCCGGTCGCTTCAACTGCAAAACGCTGTGAAAACCCAGCTCGCGCGGTTCTGCCTCGCAGGTGTCCTTCAACGTGACGGTGGAGCTGTCCGAGTGCCCGTCGGGTCCCAAGCACTTCACCGTGAAGCCGGTGGGATTCCAGGACGCACTGGAGGTGCAGCTGGAGGGGCTCTGCCAGTGCGACTGCCAGCGGCGGCCCGAGCCCCACAGCAGCCTGTGCAGTGGCGGCCGGGGGGCACTCCAGTGCGGAACGTGCCTGTGCGATGCCGGCTACATGGGCCCGCGCTGCGAGTGCACTGAGGAGAGCGTGCAGAGCAGCAGCTGCAGGGAGCAGCCCGAGGCGGAGTCCTGCAGTGGCCAGGGCGAGTGCTACTGCGGCCAGTGCATCTGTAACCCCTCAAACTTCGGCCGCATCTATGGCGCCTACTGCGAGTGCAACGACTTCTCCTGCGTCCGCTTCCGTGGCGACATCTGTGGAGGTAGGGGGTGTGGCCCTGGAGGCCCCAAACGAAGATCTGACCAATCAAGAGCAGTACCTTTTTTAGGCAATAGTAAAATAACTTCAGATACTTAGAACTTAAGCAGTTTCCTTTAGGAATCTATCTATCTATCTATCTATCTATCTATCTATCTATCTATCTGTGTCTGTCTGTTTCTGTCCTTATGTATCTATCTACAGTACGTATCAAAATCTGGATACCCCTTGCTTTTATTGCATTTGTCTATATTTGTCTTTCACTTCATAATAAAAGGCCTCGAGGCAATGAAGTACTGCATTTCAAATATGGCAACTATCAAGAGAAGTGTTCATCATATCAACATTTTCTTCTGTTTTAGACTCTTTCAAATAGACCCTTTTGCGTTGATGACAGGGGCTCTTGGCATTCTCTCAACCAGCTTCCAGGTATACCTACCTGCAATGCTTCAATATCAGGGCTGAAGGAGTTTCCACAAGTTCTGAGCACAAGTTGGCTACTCTGATCTTCGATGCAATTCATCCCAAAGCAGCTCTGTAGGATTTAGGTCGGGGGATTGAGGGGGCCGGGTCACCTGTCACCAATTAACCTTCTTCACAAGACAAAACAGTATTTACTTAACTTTTAGGCATGCCTAAAGTTGTTACCTTGTTGAAAAACAAATGATTGTCAGTAGGTGTGTCCAGACTTTTGACAGGTATTGTATCTATCATCTGTTTATCTAAATTAAATCATGAGGGTTTCATGGATATGGAACTATAGAGGCTCTGTTGTTTCACGCCTCTAGGGTTGAACTTTGCATATGTTCTCCCACAGTCCACAGACATGCTGTTACTTGTGGTGCTGCCTCTGAAGGGCACATTGTGTGTGTTTGTGTGTGTGTGTGTGTGTGTGTGTGCGCTGTGGTCTCCTGGCATCCTCTCCGTGCCCTTACTTCCTGGGAAAGACTCCAGACTGCCTGCATACCTGCGCTTATGGAATATGGCTGAAATATCCACACTAAGACATTTGCCAAAGACTTAACCGTATCAGTAATACTTGTTTATAAGTGGTATATAAACTACCAGTCAAAAGTTTTGCACGCACTGAGCTTTTCTACATTTGCATGTCACTCACTTAACATTTACTAAAAATACACTCAATATTCTTTGCTACTAAATTAATTTACAGTATGTTCACCGTTTCAGTACCTTTATTAGCAAGAAAACGTCATATCTTTCATTCATCAAAGTAACCTCCTCTAGCAGTTGTAACAGCAGAGCAAATTAAAGGCATTCTTTCTACAAGGGACATTAAATACTGCTCTGTTTCATGGGATGAAACAGTTAAGTAGTGCATTTAAAGTTAAAGAACAGCCTAGAATTTGACTCTGTCATCACCACACAACCAGTTCATACGATGTCAGACATCTGTTACATACTCTTTCCATTTTCCATGTTATAATGGAAACTTGTTTTATTTGACATATTTTCATTTATAGTTGTTTACTCAACCTTCCAATGCTTAACATGAATGAAAAATCTGCAGTTCATGAAATAAATGGAAAAGTGGTAAAAACCTGTGGTACGAAAAAACTTTTGACTGGTAGCGTATAATTTATAATGTAGCATCGTCAGTGATATGCGCTCCTGTGATCGTCACGCATGGCCGTCGCATGTTTTTCCATGCAGGGCACGGGGACTGCGACTGCGGTCAGTGCGCATGCCACCCGGGCTGGACGGGCGAGTACTGTAACTGCAGCAGCAGCACGGACGCATGCCTGTCGGCAGAGGGGGCGCTCTGCAGTGGCCGGGGGGCATGCGTCTGTGGGAAGTGCGTGTGCTCTGTGCCGGAGGCCTCAGGGCGGACCTGCGAGAGATGCCCCACCTGCGGGGACAACTGTAGCCTCTTTAGGTGAGGTCCCACCTTCGACGGTTGATGTGGGGGGGTTCATCAGGCAGGAGATCCCCATGCCTGATACCCTGGGAGGGGGGGCGTGTGAGTCAGCCCCTCAACAACCACTTCATCTGCGTGATTCTGATATGATAAAACGGTTCACATGCCAGCTGTCTGTTTACGGGGCTATTCTGGGTATCCCGTTACTGGGATTTACGGGGTTATTCTGGGTATCCCGTTACTGGGATTTCTGACATGCGCCAGCAGTGATGCTTAAGCTACAATGGTCATTTGGATCACTTATAATCAAAATCCAGACACGCCCTCCTGCTCCCTCTGCCTTAGAAATGTCCCTACAAAGGTCTTCCTGTCTGTCAGGTGCTAAAACAGTACTCATGTTCACATTCGCCGCCCTCCTGAGCATTTTCTGAACACAGTGCGAATCCAACATGTGAACTTTCATCCCTTTAATGGACCTGTCACTTGAGATCTGCACGACATCGCTTGCATTTCATCATCAGGAACATTGTGGAATGTTCTGGAGTTTATGAAGCATTTTCTTTGCTCTGGTTTGCATGTGGGGGGGGGGGGTGCAGTAGGCATGACTGTCCTTGTGCTTCCCGCCAGGGGCTGCGTCGAGTGTCACCAGCAGGACAAGGACCCCCCCGAGGACTGTCACCTCAAGTGCAGCGCCCCGCACGTCTCCGTCAACCGCACTGCAGGTCTCTATGTGCCTGCCGCTTTGGGGTGGGGGGTCCACAGCCGATCTGACTCGACACTGTAGCTTAACTTTCTGTTTCCATGGCAATCTCCCCACAATGGTGTAGGAGAGAGTTTCATACTGGGGGGAAACACAACTTAATAATTTAAATACAGAGGTTTATTTGTTGGCAGATGAATGAATCCAAATTAAATATTGGAGGGTACACACACCCCCCCACCCCCCCGGGTTCTAACACACTCGTCTCCTCATTCAGAAGTGAATCATAATGGTTTGCATTGAAGATGTGATGTGTGGTTTAGTAATAGCTAGTAGCGGTAATTTAAGCACAGACATGGGGCGCCACGTTAAACCCTTTACACGGGTCAGAGATCTACAGGAACGCCACCCTGCCAACTCTGGTGACCCTTTATAAACCTGGTCACCCCTTCAAAAACTGTAGATTTGTTCATCTGACTCCCCACAAAGGGGAACATATTATTTACCGTGTCGTACAGACGGGCTTTTTGTTGGCCAGCTGAATGCCGGGCCCTGGCCCTTTGGACGGTGCTTATTATCACTCCATTCACACTAATGCAAGCTGAGAGGTGTATCTGATGGGAGAAGCTGATGAACCATACATCTCCCAGCAACATTTGGTTTTGTTGCCAAGTCTTTCACATGGAAATCGCCGCAGCCGAAGGAAGAAAAAAAGACTATCTTCTTACACTTGGACAAAGACTAAACAGTAAGGGATGCTAGGGATCGAAACGCTACACAGCGTCTTTTTTTTTTGTTGTATTCTAGATAAAGTTTCAGAGTATGATGTGAGCCAGTCTGTCACTTGTGCCCTGAAGACGGAGAAAGACTGCGTCCTTTCATTCGGACTGGTGACAGGAGAGCACGGCAACGTCATCTACAACCCCAAACTATCCGGTGAGTTCACAAACCTGTCAGACATTCAATCCCTCTAGCTGGCCACCCCAGGCCAAAGAGTGTGATATATAAGAGTGTGATACATAAGAGTGTGATACATAAGAGTGTGATACATAAGAGTGTGTAATATATAATTGTACATCCATTGCTTCCCAAGTGCTTAATGAACTATTTAAAAAAAAAAAAAAACATGAGCGATTTAGCTTTCAGTAACATCAAAAGTCCTGTTTTTAACACAGGAGTCAAACAAAATTTATGGCTGCTAAGGATTAGTGCCCCTGGGCTCTTTAAAGACAGATAGCACGTTATGCAAGAACAACTGCCTGGAAGAAAAAGAGGAGAGGAACAAAAACACAGACAAAATCGTTCTCCACGCCATTAAAATACTCACATAGTGCAGTGGTGTGACAAGGTGGATCAGTGACTCTGATTGCTTGTAGTGTCACCTGCCTTGTGCCCTGTGCTTCCTGGGACAGACGCCAGGATCACATGGTCCAGCATGAAACCGTTGGGTCTTTGCGACTCTTTCAGACTGCCCCGAGCCCCCCAACATTGAAATGATAGTGCTGGGTGTGTCGCTGTCGGTCCTCACCATCGGCCTCATCCTGCTGGGGATCTGGAAGCTGCTCGTGTCTGTCCACGACCGGAAAGAAGTGGCCAAATTTGAGGCAGAAAGGGCCCAGGCAAAATGGCCAGTGGTACGTCACCCCCCTCACCACCCCATGTGACATGTCCCCCCCCACCACAAGAAGCAGCGGGGTATCGAAATAACAGACTATGCTTCTTTATCTTCCAGGGTACGAACCCGCTCTTCAGAAGCTCGACGTCGACCTTTAAAAATGTGACGTACAAAAATAACGACAGGCAGAAAGTGGACATTTTATTGGATGGATATTGAGCCCTTTCCTACAACGTCTTTGATGAACTGCAGAATTATTATTATTATTATTTTTTTTTTTGCTGTGAGCATTTAAACTTTCAGGGACGTGAAGAAATCAGTCACTACTACTGATGCAAATGTTTGCTGGAACACTGGAATATCACTTTTTTTTAGCTCCTTTTCTCGGTCAGAGACTGTACTGTATCGTTTTGTATGTCGCGTTCGTCACTATTTGTATAGAAAAGTTTAAGAAATCTTAGCTGGAATCCTCGAGGCTGAGCCTTGAATTGTCGTAAACTGGACACTTATTTAGTAATATTTGCGTTAATAAATCTTAAGTTTGATGGAGCTACGGTTTTAAGACTATTTCTGTTGTCTGATTAACGATCTAATCGTTAGCTAATAAAATACTAGTTTTTACTTGTGTGCCACATTGAAAACAAACCTAACTTGGTTACACTCCATCTGATTACACAGCAGTCTCCCCTTTGAAGATGGCTGCCGCTGTCAGAGTGCAGTCTTCTGTCGCCAGCTGTTATAAACAATTTAACTCTGGGGTTTCCTGTAAAAAGGGCTCTGCGTCCAGTTTAGCACTTGCTTATGGGTATACCATCTGTGACAACAATGTGTGAGCGGCCCCCGACCGGAGGGAGCTCGACAGATCCCTGCAGGTCCGGGAGGCGTGTTCGCAGGCAGCCAGGAACGCGAAGCCACGCTGCTTACCCCGCCCATGACACACGAATGGCATCAGGTTTGGAAAATGGACTGCGATTACATATGCTTGGAATGAACTGCTGCGGAGGACACACCCCCAAGTCCTATGATTGGTTACAGACGCATCCGTGGGAGGGGTCTCAGGACAAGTTGGGCACGGATTGGTGGCCTCTCATTCCGGCCGTTCTCATTGCCAGGCTGTTGTAAGGATATTAAGTTACATTGACGTTCACCTTTTCCCTAAACCTGAAGATGTTAATCAGAAACTCAAGAGAAAACGGCTTTAGAAACCCCTAAGAGTGGCCTTTTTAAAATTAAACCTGCTTAATTTCCCCCATCTCCTTTTTCTCAAATAATACCAACAGCATCCTACACTGCATTTTTGTTTATTTATTGATAGGAAATAGATCCTCAAAATCCTTAACATTGCTGTTGCGATAAATATATTATATTTCTTTAAATTATATAATCTACTAATGGGGTATTGATCTTAATGAACAGATTTTAGGCGGATTTACGTCAGATAAAAGTAATTGAAGATAGCAAACCGTTGTGTTTTGTTTAGGAGAAAATCACTCATGTCATCAATGATACGGGCAGGTAATAATAATAATAATAGGTATCACAGCAGCTGAAAGAGTGTTTCTGTGGTGAATCCCGCCCCGCACCATCGGAGCCGTACGGAGGAGAAATCTGGTTTTACTTTCCCGCTGAGATCAGTGACGCGGCGAGTCCGAAAAGTTGCGGAAAGTTTCCGAGTCAGAAAAGAAAAAAAAAAAGAGGAAAAACAAACCCCCCCCCCCCCCCAGAGCAGCCTGTCTCTCTCCCCCCCGACCCCAGCATGCGTTTGCGCCTCTCCGATCGCGTCGGCTTTGCTGAGGGAAATGGGAAAACGCCGTTTAATCCGCCGCAAAGCCGGAGCCGCCGGGGCGCTGCTGGCTCTGTGCGCCCTGCTCTCAGGCTGTGTCGCAGGAGAAGATGAGGTATTGGAGAAAAGGCAACTTTCCGAACTATACAGTAAGTTGAGTCGGCCTGCATGAAACACGGGTACCGTTAACACTACTTAACCCCCCTCCATCCGAACGGGTCTGATTCGGAACCGAAGCGGGATGTTTCATCGCCAGTCCCGTACGGGTCTTTGTAAGCCCCCTTTCTTCCCACCTCTTAGGTTAACATTTCTAGCTGCGGGCGAATGGGGACACAAGTCATTACTTGCTCCTCGGCGCTTTTTCTAACTTAATTCTGGAGCCTTGCCCTCATCCCCCACCCCCCCAACCCGCCACGACAAATTCCTCTCTCTTTACACAACTTGTTTTGTGCCACAGTTTGCATTTCTAACTGCATTAACTAAATCCCTTAAAATACATCAACCCCATCCCGGTTTAATTGTCTTCTGTATACTTGAATGAAACGTGGGTAAACAGAGTGTAAACCAACACCATCTGCAAAGTAATACTACGACCATAATAATAATAATGATAATAATAATAATAATGTGTTTTATTATAGCAAAAAGGCTTTAAAGTGACAAATTGAACATTATGGAAGAAGAGAACGCATTCCGAATTATTTTGTCAGGCTGAATAACAGTTTAAATAAAACTCATTTAATTGCATAGTGGAAATTAAAGCGGAAGCGCATCTTCGGCGGGGCAGGAGGTCAGGCATGTGAAAAATCAACCTCGCCAGACATGTCCAGTCCAGTCCTGGCATGGCGATGGTCCCCCACGGCGTTCAGGGGGATCACAAAGAGGAATCGCCTTCGGCCAGCTATTTGGTAAAAGGACTGTTTTATAAACATGTTTAACACCCATATCCGCTGGCGCAAGTGTGCATCGCAGGGATGCCTTCATTAACGAATTTCCCCTTGGGATTAGAAAATTTTATCTGGTTAACTAACTATGCTTTCGTCCGTGCCTCCGGGAATACTGATCCTCAACTGTAGATACTGTATTAAAAAGCAGTGCATTTAATTGTTGAGTCATGGAAAAAAATGACCAAACTATGATTTTTAGGGTTTGTTTGAATAGACAGCGACCATCCAGAGCCAGTGCAGATAAAATGTATGTTTTTCAGTGCGCTGTCAAATTACGCACCCTTCATATAAAAACAAACTCGGCGACAATATCTAAATATAAACAAAATGCAGGTATTTAAAGACTTGCTCATACCATGTGGTCCTCTTCAGGCAGAAGCTAAGATTGTTTGTGAATGTAAATTGGTGTCATTTAATATTGTAATACGGGAGGTGATGTTGCTGGTATCTGAGCATTTAAAGGTGCATCTGGCTGTAAGTTTACTGTCAAGTTGTAAAGCAACTTCTAGCGAAAACATACCTGAATGAGTTCAGGCCTCTCCTTTGCCCGCTTGCCTGCCAAACTATTCACAAGATCTGGGATCTTCCGTCTGTATCGCCCTATGTGTACAAACTGGGTCAGGTGACGTAACGGGGCCATGGAACACGGACTGGAAAACACACGCACACCCCAGCACGTTCCACCGGCCACCTTCCCTGCGCCCGTGAAACTCCCTCCACGCCAACGCTTGTTTTCTTCATCTCTGCCATGTTTCCACGACAGTCATCTGAAAATGCAGGATGAGTTTGGCTTCAAAGGGCAACATGGTGGAGATGGGAATGAGTTGCACTTCTGTGTGGGGAATCCAGGTAGCCATTAGCTTTGAGTTTACTACCAATTAGGCCCTGTATGGTGTCATTGTGCTTTAACTAAAAGATATCGTAATTTTTAGGAGGGGTTTAAATTGCGTATATTATCTTTTGCAAGTTACAGGTCTGAATATATATTTTGTATGGAACTCAAAGTTGAATTAAGTTGGGTTGTTTTGCTGAAGATGTGCCACTTACAGATTAAAGACACTTCTGGATTTTATTTCTTACAATTGCATCTTTGGTTGCTGTTGCGTGGCTGTTATTTGGAGTGGAGAGGGGTGGGGTTGGGTGGGGGTGCTGGTGATCTGTACCAGGCTTTGTGCTGCAGTCGTGTCTGAATTGGGAACAGAATGGGGCCGCTATGTTCACGCTGGTCCTCACATTATCGGGCACGCCGCGCTGCTGGCCAGCATGTGAGCCTCCTTGTGCCGCTCGGTGACCACGCCGCACAAAGAGCTGAATGTTAACTGGCCGCCTGGTGCCCCGGGTCACAGATGACTTATCCCGTCCCGCTGCAGATCAACGGCGCTGTGTCATCCGCTCTACAGTCGCATTCCTCCATCGTCTTTTCCACAATAGATGTATATTTTGTCGGAATGTGTAGGTCTTGATTTTAAATACACTGTTTGCTGTTTATTTTCTTATTTTCAGCATTTCTTTGATTTTTAGAGTGCAGCTTGTATGCATTTTCGGGCAGATAAAACCAGTTCACAAAAACCGGTTCTAAAAAGTCGGGGGTTTTTTTTACAGTTAAGGCCCGTGGTGTGATATTTTTGGTTGACTGTTTGGCAGTAGGAGTGATGTAGTTACTGGAGATCAATCTGAATTCGGAATGTAAATAAGTGGATGTGAAAATATCCAAGTGTGTTTTTTTGACGCTATAGATGTGAAAGGCAAGGTCACGCAGCTCTGCCTAAAAAGACTGACAGGTTTGTCAGCTGACTGCAATTTGGCAGCAGACCAGTCGCTTCTCCTGAAATCTAAAAATATGTATTGTCTGTCACTGCTAACGGTCCAAATTCAGTGCATATTTCAGATATGTGCTAGCAGGAAATCTCCCACTGCTGGGAACGCAGGTGGGGAGATGTTTTGATCACCGATCCAGTTAGCAGCACTGAGGCCTTGTTATATTTCATGTCCTTCCTTTAAATAGCCTTCTGTTAAATCCACACCTTTGTAGTTTCTAGTCATATCTACTCCCAATTTGTAACCTTTACTTATCTTTACACTATGTGTGTTCCCTGGGATTTGAACTCATGACCTTTGCTGTGTTGGCGCCATATTCCATTTGTTCAGCTACACTAGTGCTTGGGTGTGCGTTTTTTTTTGCATTGTGATGTCTGATTGTGTTACATGTTACTGACTGAATGGTACAAACTATAACTCCTATTCCTGTGAGGCAAATAAAGAATGTAGAATCTGGAATAATATGAACAACATGGTGGTTTGGGGGGGGGGGGAGGGTTTGATTCCCCAAACCCCCCACCCCCACATGCGCTTCAGATGAATTATTCCCTCTGAATGGCCCATGGTGTGTGTGATTGTGAATGGGATGGACCCGTGTCCCATTATGGGTTGCCCAATGGGTTAGGATGCTATGTCTCTTTCATTGTCGGGTCCCAGAGCAAGGCCCTAAACCCAAATTGCTGTGGGGCAAGGTTCCCCTATTCTGGTCCAGGAGGGTCAGAATCCAACACAGTTTGCAGATTCCCCTGCTCAAGTACATCTCAAGCATCTAATTACCAGGTCTGGTAGGTGTGTCTGAGCTGGGAAATCTGCAAACTGGTCCTCCAGGACTGGAATTGGGGAATCCTGCTCTAGGAACTGCCTCACCCTGCTTCCTCTTATCCTTTTGGATAAAATGGTCCTGCTGAATTACAAATAAAAATCCGGGGTTTTTCCGGTCTTGTGTTTCCGGTGACAGGCTCAGGGGCTCATTGAGACCTTGTACTGGATCATATTGAGGATGGATGGACTTTTAGAGCTCACTTTGTGAGTATATATCCAGTGTTTCCCAATCCGGTCCTTGGGAACCCACAGACAGTCCATGTTTTTGCTCCCTCCCTGCTCCAAAAATGTGGGCTGTCTGGCAGTGAGCTGGGAGGGAGCAAAAACGTGGACTGGCTGTGGGTCCCCAAGGTCCGGATTGGGAGTCACTGATGTAGTTGTTCAGATGCAGATACACTCTTGTTTCGGCTCTGTCGCTTCCTTTCAGACAAAGGCGTCTTCATCCTGGAGAGCGTCCAGCTGAAGCGCTGCATCCGCCTGGACCGCACCAACCTGGTGCTGGAGAGCTGCGAGAGGCCCACCCGAGGCATGCTCTGGAAGTGGGTCTCCCGGCACCGCCTCTTCAACCTGGGCGGCAGCCTGTGCCTGGGCCTCAACACCAGCGACGCACTGCAGCCGCTGGGCACCTTCCAGTGCGACGCGCCCCTCCGCACCCTGTGGTGGCGCTGCAGTGGGGACACTCTTTTTGGAGCCTCCCAGTTCAGGCTGGCCGTCACGGGCCGCCTGGTGGTGGCCAAAAGGACTGCGTACCACCAGTGGAGGAGGTACTTCACCACTGGGGAAGGGCCCTGCGCTAACCCCTATGAAGGCAAGGAACCAGCCAACGTCCTCCCACGGTGGCTTGGAAAATGTGCACCGCTGCTGTAGTTCTGGGAATAAGCTTTTGCTGCCTTTGCCACAGAGATCCACACGTTGTTGGGCAACGCCCAGGGGATGCCCTGTGCCCTGCCATTCAAGTACAACAGCAAGTGGTACCCAGAATGCACCAGTGAGGGCCGTGAGGATCACTACCGCTGGTGTGCCACCACTAGCAGATACGACCAGGATGAGAAGTGGGGGTTCTGCCCAAGTACAGGTACCATGTGTCCCTCTGCCGCCCGTTCATAGATATCCATATTAACAATGTAGGTTGTCCAGCAGGTGGCGCCGCAGCTCAATGGCAAGTATCTCTAGCTGCCAAATTGTGGGCTACAGGTTGAAGGCCAGGTCCGGTCCTTCTGCTTTCCTCTGTGTCGATACCGTCTCAGTTCACTGTTTCTTCCCAGTGGAAATTAGTGACTTTTAAATTGCTCTTAATTACGTACTGGTGTCTCATCTAGGGTGTACCCTGCCTACGCCCTATGGTTCCCGGAATAGACGTGGAATCCCGGAGCATCTTGATTGACGGGCCGGATAGTATGTTACTCTGTATTTTCAGAGTCGGGCTGCGACACGTTCTGGGACCAGAATGCAGAGACACGGGCGTGCTATCAGTTCAACCTGTACAGCATCATGACCTGGGGGCAAGCGCACTCATCCTGCTGGGCGCAGGGTGGGGGGCTCCTCAGCATCACCGATCTCACGGAGCAGAAATACATCAGAGGTATGGACCCCACAACCACCCCCGAGTTGCCCCGGGTACGCAGACGCCCGGCCCTCCAACCTGCGGTCTGGTTTGCAGACAGGCTGAACGACGTGGGTGTGGTGGTGTGGATCGGCCTGAATCACCTAGACGAGAACGCCGGCTGGAACTGGTCCGATGGCGCTCCCTTGGCATTGGTCAACTTCACGGAAGGTAACCCCTTCTGCTTGAAGACCTTTTTGTTGGCCTCCGGGACCGGCAGTAAATCAGACACCCTTGGGCGATTCTAGGATGTGATCCTTAGTGGGCTTTAGCCGCCAGTGAGATATATAAAATCATTGTTATCGGCTTCGTCCCATTCACCTCACGTGCGTGTAAGTGCTCTGTGACACTACACACTTGGGTGTCGCACGTTGCAGTAAGATGTAAAGTGCGCAAGTGTATGTGAAGAGCTCAAGTGGCCAGGCGTTTCTTGAAAACAATGGGACACACATGATATCTGAAGAGGTGAACAAGAAACAAGGTACAGTATGTAAAACACTCGTTATACAGCTTTGCACAATTAAAGTGAAACTTTAGTGAAACTTCTTAGGAGGCGTGTTGCGCTCTGATACGCCGACAGACTTCCTCGTGTTTGACATAAACATTAGTAGTCATAGATGTAGTCTATTGTGGTCTGTATACTTAACCAAAGACTGCTTTCATGCAGTGTGGATGAAGTACACATTAAGCGCGTTGTTTTGTTTTATGTAAAACAAGTAGTAGTAAATGAATTGAAATAATAAATTGAAACTCAGATTATAATTGAGCTGTTCTGAGTTAAAAAGTTTATTGACAAGCAGTCAATGGGAACCCCTGCTGTCTAATGAAGAGTCTCTTTGCCCTCTCTGCACAAGACCTCTAAGCTTTTTTCCTCTCTTATTTGGGTGTGTGATAACATTTATTATGATTCTCACGTCATCTTTCTGTGGTGGAAAAAATGACTGCCGCTAGCGGGCCGCCTGTTCCATGACTCAGCACCCCCACTGTTTCACCTCACCTGTGTCGCCGCCCTGCAGGCATCACAGCGCCGTCTCGCCACGAGAGACAGTGTGGGGTTTACAACTCCACCTCTGGCCACCCATGGCAGAGCCTGTCCTGTGAGTCGGCGCTGCCCTACATCTGTAAGAAGACACCCAATGACAGCAGGAGGGCGGAACCCTTCGGTAAGCCTCGGGGAAACCCCTTTCCTCCTCCCGCACCCGGTCGCATCCCATCAGGAGGGAGGGTTCTTCTGGGGGGTGTTTGTGTTCAGTGATCTCACATCGTTATCTTTGTTATGGCAACCCCAGTCATACTTTGCTTTATGACTTTCTTAGCTAACAACAGGAAGACTTGCTCTTTAAGGGCACTGCTAGATTTCTTGTCTGCTTCTGTATCTTTTAACGAGATACCTCTGAATCAGATAGATGTTGTTCTCCGTTGATCTTAATAAAAATGCCCAGTAACAGAGGTGAGAAATGTATGATACATGGCTAAGAATACATTGGAACAACTTGAGCAAATAGGCTAAATGGTGATGTGACCCCACAGGCCCCAACCCATCCGGTTATGTCCCACCCACCAGGTAACTGGCAGCACTATGGCACAGTGTGTGCCGAAGGCTGGACTCCCCAGAACCGCTTCTGCTACAAGGTCCTGGAGGAACCGCAGAGCTGGCCGGATGCTTCCGCCTCGTGTCGGTCACTGGGAGCCAATCTGACCAGCGTGCACTCCCTGGCGGACGTCGAGCTCCTGCTGGGACTCCTCGCTAACCGTGAGCTCGGCCGCTCGCGGGGGTTTGGGGACCGACAGCTGCGAGGGGGAACATGGGCAGGAGGAACTGGTTTGAAGGGAAATCATAACCTTTTCTGTTTCCCATATAATTCACACCATCCTTCATCCCCTACTTCAACTGGGAGGATGATAAAAATAGCTCGTGTCTGATGCTCACCTTACGTCCGTTGCTTGTCACGCAAACTTCCAGAATCATCCCTGGAGGCTTGGATCGGCCTGAGGAGCGAGACCTCGGTGGTCTTCGAGTGGTCCGACGGCACGCCCACGTCCGTCACGTTCTGGCACAGGCACGAGCCTGACCTCCGGCAAGGCCGCGGGCCGCTCTGCGCCAAGACGCACCGGGAGGTACGTGGGACCCGTCCGCTCTCCTGTGACGTCTGGGCTCTCCGGAGGGGCGTTTGCATTCGGCTCGTAAGCCATTGCTGAAGTTTAGTATTTTTTTTATTTGATTTTACTTCTAAGCACGGAAACTGGCTGCTGGCTCCCTGTGGGGTGAAGCTGCCGTCGGTGTGCCGGAAGCTGGGTCTCATCCCCATCAGGGAAGCCGGGGCGGCAGACAAAGGATGTGCCCAGGTGGGTCCTACTGATAACCCGAGACCTTTTGGCACAGCTCTATACTCCTACTGACCTCGAGCAGTGAGGCTGTTCAGTAGCTGCTCAGGCTGGTGTTACAGACTTTTTACACATTTTTATCTTACTGTTTATTTTTCCTTTACTTTTTACTTATTTTACTTTATTCTGGGAGACTCGTTTCATTACACGTATCTCCTTCTCTATTCCATACTTTTGTGCATTTGATAAATGGAGTTTGATTGGATTAGTTTTTGGTTTGACAACGACCTTATTTAGTCACAAGGGAACTTGGTTAAAGTCATGGCTTCCTGACAGAGGATTTGGCCAATACTGTGCCTGCATTTTTCCTCAAATTATCAGTCCAAATCAGTGTTTGTTTGCAAGTCAGCTGTGGAACTTCAGGCTTCGACCTGTTTTGTAGGTTGGATGACCGCACGCTTGTGGCATCTGCATGATGAGTTAGTAAATGTACGGCAGGTTGAATGAACGAAGCCCGGAAAACCCTCAGCCGATCCTCGCCAGCAGATGTGTCCGTCAAAACTCTTGAGCTGGGCGGTGATGGTGGTTTAAATATCTCACTGACATATCATCTGTCTTCTCTGTAGAGCCCAGTTCTTAAACCGCTCAAAAAGCGCACGGGAGATTAATAGTCACGTGGAGCGAATCCAGGAGACCCTGAAGTAGGTGGTAAGGCCAGGAGTTGAGATACATATTTAGCCAGCAGTGCAAGTTTTATGATTATTGTTGTTATTATTATTTATTTTATTTATTTTTTGACAGTTTCACGTGTATTGGCAGAAACGCCACGTTCACCTCATAAGAACCTACACATGAAATCGTTAAAGTCACTTAAAACTGGCTCCTCTTGTTGATACTTTTTCACACCTAGGATTTTTCTGGAGCTGGCGGCAGGACGGCGCTGGAAAGATTCAGATCAACAGCCGATAAATGGAAAGAGGCTGTTTTTGTGTTGAAACTCCCATAATCCTCTCACTATTTAAACCGGAAACCTAACACCAAAAACTTTTGACCTGACCTTACCTGTTTAGTCACGAGACCAGTGAATCAAATATTTACTGTATAAATAGATAATATACTATATGGACAAATGTATTGGGACACCTGGGGTTGAGGTCAGGGCTCTGTGCAAACCTGTCAAGTTCCTGCACAACAAATTCACCCAACCATGTCTTTGTGGACTTTACTTTGTCATCCTGGAACAGAAAAGCCTTCCGCAGACTGTTCCCACAAAGCCGGAGGCATAGAATTGTCCAAAATGTCTTGCTGAAGCATTAAGAGTTCCATTCACTGTAACTAAGGCGTCTAAACCAACCCCTGAAAAACAACCCCATACCATTATCCCTCCTCCACCAAACTTTTACAGTTGGCACAATGCAGTCAGGCAGGTAACGTTCTCCTGTCATCCGCCAAACCCAGACTCGTCTATCAGACTGTCAGACAGAGAAGTGTGATTCATCACTCCACAGAACACGTTTCCACTGCTCCAGTGTCCAGTGGCACCGTGCTTTACACCACTCCATCTGACGCTTGGCACTGCGCTTTATGATGTGAGGCTTGCATGCAGCTGCTCAGCCATGGAAGCCCATTCCATGAAGCTCCCCGCACAGTCTTCTGCTGGGGTTAATGCCAGAGGAAGTGGGTCTCTGCAGTTATTGAGTCAACAGAGCGTTGCCCACCTTTACACACTATGTGCTTTAGTATTCAGTAACTCCATTCTGTTACTTTATGTGTTCTGTCACTTCCTGGCTGAGTCTCTGTTGTTCCTAAATGCCTGTGGCAATGGGTCTGAATGAAACACCTGAAATCACCGATTAAGAGGTGTGTCCCAGTACTTTTGTCCATATAGTGTATATAGATATGAATGCAGTTTTATGTTCTGTTATCTGTCTTCAGCAGTGTCCTATCTATGTTTCGATATCTACGTTTTGAATGTTCTAAGGAAGCTACGCTGGGCGATTTATATACGATACGTGATATGAGCATTAGCTTTAGAATGCAGGTACACTGTCTGTTTGCTGTCACTCCAGAGCTTGTTCCTACTCGTCCGTTGCAGCATCGGAGGCCGTCCTGCTCTGCCATAGCTTACAGGTCTGGTTCCAATAAACAAGGGCTCTCCACCGCTGGCTTCTCATCATGGGGGTCATGGGAGCACACCGGAAAATTCCGATCCGAGCAGCCCACCGGCCCGACTTTATCCGTCCTCCCCTTGTGTGCCGTTAGCTCATTCCGGATTCCTTTGTCCTTCAAGGGCTGGAAACGGAGACGTCACTTCTGCTACAAGGTGAGCCGTCACCAGCAGAGCTACGAGGACGCCATGAAGGGGTATTACTGTGGCGCCGCCCTGGTGACGGTGATGAATAGGTACGCCCGCCTTGCCCGAAGTTTTAGTAACGTTAGAGTGGAGCAACCGGTGGCTTGGCGGGTGGCTGCTTGCCCCCAGGGTGCCTTTTTTAATTCCAGCCCCCACCCTGTGTGTGGAATTGGTGTGTTCTTCCCGTGTTGTTGTCTCCTTCGACTTTCCTCCCTTAGTCCATAAATATGCAGTTGGGTCCTGAGTATGCGTGTGTCTCCTGCGATAATCAGGCATCACGTCCAGGGTGTTCATTGCCCCCTGCTGGGTGCCCTAGGTGACTGTGACTCCACGTCAGATAACTGAGTTAGGAAAACGGATGGATTTGAGTGGAATTATGAGAACGCCTTATTATCCACCCCCTCAGACCATTCTCTCCCTCCCCCCCGCAGGTTTGAACAAGCCTTCCTGAACAGCCTAATAAACACCCTGAGCATGAACTCCTCTCAGTACTACTGGACCGCCCTACAGGACCGCAACAGAAGCGGCGAATACAGCTGGCTGGCACAGAATGGGTGGGGCAAGCCGCTGCTCTACACGAACTGGAACAGACACCAGCCAGGTGCGTAACTTGAGGAAATCCCCCCCCCCCCCCATGACAGCTGTCTCTGGTCAATGCTTGTATGTTTAACAAGCGTCAGACAAAAGTCCTTGTTTGAAACCTTAACACCAGTCTGCGGTATTACCCTTAAAAGACGGGTAATAGAGAAACAGCCTCCCCACAGAAGGTCGTCTTGCGTTCAGATTCCTCACACAGCTATCAGAGGGCGACATTGCCGGAAGCTTCCTGACTCACTAAGGGAGCATCATTTGCATGTAATTAATGGCTTTTTCAGCACTAGGAAGAGGGGCTGAAATAGCTGTAATTATTGCCCCCTGTGTGACTGCTGCATATTCCGGCTGGTCCCTGTTCGCATGAGAAACACCAGAGACACAATTTTTTACCTTTTTTTTTTTGCGGGGTTTCTGGTAAACATCAAACGCAGTTATGTAGCCCGAATCTCATTTTTTCCCTAACTCGACACTCGAGGCATTTGATGTTATGGAATTTTTGAGATTTGTTTTCTATATATAACTACAGTTCGATCCCTGAGACCCCCCAACGCTGTATGTCACATGATTTCATAAAGAAATGGAACATTAATGGAATTCCTTTGGGATAAACCATTTGGTGGTATAAGAAATAAGATACAGGATTATTCTCTGCAAGGTCTGATGGGTAAATTATCAAATGACAGCAGATATCGGTGTGTTTTTTAATAGATGCCAGAGGTTTACATGTTTTTCAAAGGCTGCTCAGTGCCTAAGCCTCACGCTTTGTCCTCTGCTATTCAAAGACTCCTTTGTTCCTGTTCGGCTGTCATTTATACAGGAATGTAACTGTACCTTGCTTTACACCTCCGTTTGTAGCTCCAAGCGGACAGATCGGCCACTAAAATCACGATGGCATTTTTGGCACCGGCTGGGGCGACGTGGAGGTCGTGCGTTCTTCCTTCCTTACTGTTTTTTCCTTCTTAATCCTCTCCTCTCACATAGTCCAGCTCACAGTGAACCCCCCCCCCACCCCCAAGCTGGCCCCCCCGTCCTCCTCAAGACCGATTACCTGCACTCGGCCCGGAATCGCCCACTTCCTGTTCATGTCTCAGCTCTTGGCGTGTTTGCAGCTTAAGGACAGACGATAGCTTGGAAGTCACACAAGTGCACGCTTGTGTATTTAGGGTCACCTTCATTGAAATCCCACAATGGATAGCCGTCCCGTCTGATTGGTCTCCTGCCTTGCCCCAGTGCTTTATGGGATAGGTTCTAGGACACCCTGAATGGGATAATCATTAAAATAGGTGAACAGGAAAAAGATGAAGTCCTCACCATGGGTCCGTGATGCATGTTCTTTCCATGCTGTTGTGGGGTTTCTTCCTAGTATTCCGGGTTCCCCCCCAGTCCGAAAACATGCTAACATGAATTTGACTTTGACCAAATTGTCAGTAGGGGTGACTGCGCAAATGGTGCGTGTGCCCTGCGATGGGTTGATGCCCCATCCTGGGTTATTCCCTGCCATGTGCCCATAGTTTCTGGGATAGGCTTCCAGACCCCTGTGATCCTGCATAGGTCTAATGGGTATAGAAAATGGATCAGCAGTTGTGAATGAGTAATGGCAATTATTGTGCATTTAATAGCAATAATATTCCCCATTTATACCCTGTCCAGGGTGTCCCCAGTCTCACGCCATTTGCATCCTGGGATAGACTCCAGGGTCAGTGTAACTGGACTTGCAGAGATGGAGGATGGGTGGATGAACTCGTATTGATAGTGTTTTATCGTGCACGGTGTGGATTTTCTCTTCCTTGCTTTAATGGCCAGCATCTGCTCTGTCTCCCGCAGTCAGCGCCGGCGGCTGTGTGGCGCTCACAGGCGGTCAGGCTCTCGGCCGCTGGGAGGTCAAGGACTGCAAATCCCACAAGGCCCTGTCGATATGCAAGCAGAGGATTGGCAGTCGCCAGGAGACCCAGGAGTCCACGGTGCACATCAACGGTTCTGCCCCTTGCCCAACCGGCTGGCACAGCAAACCCGGACTGCTTCACTGTTACAAGGTCAGGCGATCCTTAAAATGGTTGGCTGGTAGATGGCAATCAGACCATGTAGCTGGCACACTTCCTGATGACGGCGATAGCTAGCTGTACTCCCATATTTTGGTTTTTGGAGAATTGCCATTAAGGCCATATCTGTTCCAGCGTGTCATTATTTGCTAGCAGGATTAGGCGCTAGTTTCGAAGCCGTCGCCACTGTGGCCTTGATTAGCTTCGCTGTCTCTGCACTGTTTGATATCTTCATGCTTTGAGTTGCTCCTGTAGTGCTGCTGTTGAGTGACGCTTTCATAGCCTGATGCTAACGTAGCATTGTGTATTTTCTTTAGCACTCTTGGGTACGTTATGGGTGAAAGGAAAGTAGCTAGGAATGCGGATCGTGTTCCTGAAGCGCTGGTGAAGGTGGGAAGGCAGCAGTGCCCTGCAGGTTAACACCTAGCTGAATACCTAGCTGGCTGGCAGGTAGTTTAGGCAAGTTCTCTGAGCTTTGTGCTCCGATTAGCTATCCCGTAGCATCGAACGGGGTCTATGTGCCATTTTGTAATGGCGTCGGGGGGCAGCCCAGGCTGGCGGCCATATTAACGGGAACCTGAGGATGGATCTCGTTCAGGTGTTTCATAGTGAGAAGATCCTGATGAAGCGCTCCTGGACCGAGGCAGACTTCTTCTGCCAGGCTCTGGGGGCAAACCTGGCCAGCTTCCGGCATTACAACGAAGAAGCCTTTGTCAAGGAGACACTGGGGACGATGTTCACTGGGTCAGTCATTCCCATTTCCAGTTATTATTGATGCAACTTTGACGTGTGTGTGTGTGTGTGTGTGTGTGTGTGCACATACCCCCCCCCCCCCATGGAAACATGGCGTCCCACCCTGGGCTTGCCCTGCCTTGTTGCTTTTACTTTTTGGGATGCTCTCCAGGATTGCCGCAAGCTAGCATTGGATGAGTGGTTATGTCCTTTTGGTATAAAATTACTGTCTTAATTACTTATATAATTCACTGTAGTGACTTAAAAGTTATTTTTTACGGTTTCGTAATTAGATCTCAGAAAGATGTATTGAGATTAATTAAGCATGCTGCTTAAGCTGTGACTTCATTAATTAGATTGTGTCTACAAGAGTTTCTGTAGCTCAACAAGAAGAGCACTGTGCTAACGACACGATGGTTATGGGTTTGAATCCCAGGGAGTGCACAGAACTTATAACCCTTCCCTCTCTCATTGACTCATTTTGGATAAAAGCATCAAATAAATGTGAAATGATTAGATGTAGTGGACACTGGTAACAGGACCTACTGTGCTGGTTCTCTGCAGGATGCAAGGGCGTTCGTTCTGGGTGGGATTCAACAAGAGGAGCCCCTGGACCTTTGGGAGCTGGGAGTGGTCCGATGGGACGCCTGTGGGTACCCCTCTCTACAACCCAATTAAAGCTTATTATAAATGATCTTATAATGCCTTATACTTTAAGCGCTGTGATTCTGAGCATTCGACGTGATGCTTTGAAAGCACTTAACAGAAAACAGAATCTAAAGTTGAAGCCAAATCTCGTCACGGTTTGCTAAAAATAATTAGTTTAATAAATTAACTGCAGGTTTTGTGTGCTGTGTGTTCAGTATAGATGCATCAATGTCATAATAAAAAATAACTCTAGAAAATGGGGGGAAAAAGCTCTCTAAGAAGGGCTTGGTAAGGGATGTGGCCATAGCCAGAAATGCCGGGGTGAGGCTAATCTGCTTCACTGCTCTTCAGGTGGTGACCTCCTTCATAGAGGACAAAAACAGTGAGGATGATGAGCACAACTGTGCCGTCTTCACCGATTCGGACAGCCTGCTGGTCCCTCAGCCGTGTGACAGCAAACATGAGTGGATCTGTAAGGTCCCCAGAGGTAAAAACGTTGGCTGGTGGCGTTGATCTGCGTGTGTGGCGGGTGGGTAGGGGGGGCCTTTCTCTCCATGCCGTGTGCAATCTTTTAGCATGACTGTTCTCAACCGTTGCATGGATTGATGTACCGTATCATGGTGTCATTATAGGGTTGGGGGTTTGGCCTAGCGATCAGAAGGTTGCTGGTTCAAATCCCAGAGTCTGCAGATTGATTTCAAACGTAAATTACAAGTCGTCTAGTGCCTTTCCTCATGGCTCGCGGTGACCACAATGGTGGGGGCACTGAATGTGTCGTGTGCCGTCTTTCTCTAGGTGCGGAGCTGACCAAACCATATTGGTACACCGAGCGTAAGTCCCTTGCTTTGCGCTCCTCTGTTTGTTCGTTTCATTTATCGTTTACACCCGGGCATCCGAGGACCCCCGTGTTCACCTCCCTCTCCCTGCAGAGCATCAGGCCTGGGTATTCTTCAGAGGTGCCGAGTATTATTTTGACCAGCAGCCGTTCCCGTGGAACGCCGTCTCCTTCGCCTGCAATCTGATGGGCGCCAACCTGGCCTCCATACACTCCTTGGAGGAGTTGAACTTCATCAAGGAGCGGATGGAGGTGTGAGACTGGAGTGCTGAGGGTGTGCTGTTAAATCAGACCTTCTGACTTCATTTTGTTTTTGTGTGTGTGTGTGTGTGTGTGTGTGTGTGTGTGCGTGCGTGTGCGTGTGCGTGCACATATCACATTTGGGGACCAAAATGACCCCAAAGTATAGTTAAACCTGAAACGTTCCTACTTTTGGGGAACATTTTTCAGGTCCCCATTTGGATGATCTCAGTTTAATAAAAATCTAAGAATGCAATCAAAAAAGGAAAAATGCCAAAAGGTTGTATTTTGTTTGGTAACTTTTAGTTAGGATTAGGGGTGGTTAGAGGTTAAGGGTGTCATGATTGGGTTTAGGGTCTTTCCATTATATATGAGTGGAAGGTCCTCATTTTGATGGGTTTACCAACTTGTGTGTGTGTGTGTGTGTGTGTGTGTGTGTGTGTGTGTGTGTGCAGGACTACAAACATAAACTGGTAGCTTCACTGTGAACGTGTGTTTGCTCACAATGACAATCACTGTCATTCCAAGCATGATATATACTGATAGATTCCATCTTTTTTTGCATTAAAATTACTTGAATTTTCTCAAAATTCTAAAATTACTTGAAATCTCCTCAGATGGACAAGGATCCCTCCCAGTGGTGGATTGGACTGTCATCAGACACCATTAACGAAGAGTACAGGTATATTCTTACATCACACTTCCTGATATACAGCTGCTCCTTGACTTCCGATGGGGAAACGTTCTGAACCAATCGTACGTGGAAAAGATCATATGTCGAATGATATGATGAACAAATAAGTAAATAAAAACTACTGTTACTCAATAAGTAAATAATTACTCTACCTAACTAAATACCAGTAATTGAAAAGAAAATAAATGAAGTATATTAAGTTAAACAGAAAACAAACACCATACAGTACTATTCATTGTTAAACACTGTATGAGATATTTACGCTCTACAGAGAATGGCTGTATGGATGCTACTAATGACCAGCATCAGTAGAAAGTATCATAGAGCTATCCTGGGAACGGACCAAAATTCAAAGATGACTACGGAATATACATCATAGCATCGTGAAGTCAAAATATCCTAAGATGGACTGCTGTAAAGTGAAGAGCATGTGTACTACCACCATCTCATAGTGTAATAATTTAAGAATGATACATAATCCGCCGTCCAACAGCATTACATAATTTAGAGTGAAATACCAAATATGTCTTTAGAAAATATACTGAAATAGAATCATCAGAAAAAAATCTCTTTATGTTAAATCTTGAAGTTGTAAATCTAACGGGAATTATCCTGTGTTTGCCTCGCAGCTGGAGCGATGGCGCCCAACTGCAGTTCCAGAACTGGCCACAAGCAGAGCCGCAGAAACCTTCACCACAGAGTGACGTCTGCGTCTCCATGTCCTCACAAACAGGTGAAAATAAGCAGATTTTAAAAATGTATATTTCACTGGGTTTATGCAACCACAGCAAAATCTTGAAGCATACGGTATTTAAACAAACACAAGTCTTTACAAATTACTGCACATTTAGGAAAAAACGGAAAGTTTTTAATAATAAGTCAACGAACTGCACAGCCCTTAACTGCATAGTATAATGTGCGCTGGGGCTTTACAGGAAAGTGGTCAGGTGACCAGTGTGGCGATCGCCACGGCTACGTGTGCAAGCGCAGGATTCTGTCGGTGCTGGAGATCCCCCGCCAGCCGCACTACATCGGAGGTTGCCCGGAGAAGTGGCTGTACTTTGGGCACAAGGTACAGTAATCATTCCACTATAGGTTCATTTTTTGGGATCCACTAAAAGAGCACAGACCGTAAACCGTGATCATTGAATGTTATTGTTTGTATTTAGCGCCCTCTGGAGCAGTGTCAGAGAACTGCTTCCTGTTTATACATGTGGCTCAATTTCAAAATGCTAATTTGTCTCATTAAAAAATGTCTCTTGTTTAACTGTGATGAATATATTAGTAATTTGCATAAGAATTTGCTTTGTGTTACTAATTTCTGGAACTATTAAGTTGTTCACAAGTTGTGATTACTGTGATTAAGTAATGTATTTCCACAACTTAATGCTATTTCACTGGAGGAATTTGGGTTAAATTAAGCCCCCTCCCTCAAAGCCTTTACATTTAGTTTTGTTTTGCTTTCTTTGTCATCTCTCCAGTGCCTCTTTCTGCATCTGCCAAAACACCCAGAGGAGGGTAAGACGTGGCAGGAGTCCCAGACGATTTGTTCCTCGTCCCAGGGCTCGCTGGTCACCATAGAAGATGAGATTGAGCAAGGTACGGTCAGGCACCTCCAGCTATAGCTGCTGCTTGCCCAGGGGCCGCAGATTCCCCCGGGGAATCCTGACAGAATTGCGACGTTCTTGCAGTATAAAGCACCGCATTTAGTACGATTGCGGCTGCTGTATTCTATGTGGAATCTGCACTATATCGCATCCTTTTCACATCAATGACATTATATTATTTCAGTACAAAGGAACATTATACCCTGTGGCAGTCTGAATTTGTCATAATACTATAGTACTGGCATATTGTCCCTGTCCAAGGAAAACTGCAGATGTCCTCTTTTTGATCATTGTGACTTTTTATTGAATATGCTTGTTCTGCTCTGTCTACTGACAGTTTGACATCTAATTGACCAATGAAAATACGTTTTATGAATTCATCTAACTAGTATTTAACTTGGTACTAGTTAACGTTAGTATTCACGATGTTTCTTTGTATGGATTACTGTATATCACTAACTTTAACAGCTTAACATTAATAGCTAGATAGCTCTGTATCTTGTTGACACTGACATATTTGCCTCCAAAGACATAAGTGCTTTTAAAACATTAAACTCTTTACTAACAGCTATGTAAAGATGGGTTTCTATTTGTGGTGTCTCGTGTTTTAGGCTTATTTTGTGAATTAGTTTCTGAGAAAATGTGTTTTTTTTCCCCCACACTCCTGAAATAATGGACTTTTTTTTCATTTGACAGCAACCATACATGTGAAACTTAGAACTGCCTCTAGTCCCCATTATTACTTATAAAAATACATACAACAATAATAGCTACATTACAGTAAATTTCTAAAGCACACCCTTGATGCATTATGGAAAGTCAGACTTAATATCTTTAAGAAAGCACGTCAAAATGTTTGTGTCAGACTTTTACACTTGCTCTCATGCAGGGGGAGTTGTTGCTCTCAATTAAAAGTGATTTGTTAATTTCTATATTTTTTTAAATTACAGCTTACATTACAATGCTGCTACCTGGTAGCACGGCCGATGTTTGGATTGGACTGCAAGATGACGACCACTGGGTCAACGGGAAATCTCTCACTTACACCAACTGGTCTCCTGTTGACCAGGAGAGTGGTATCTCTGTATGTACAGTCAGCCTCAATGAAACCTTAATGTGTGTCCACCCTTCCATCATTGTAGGGGAAGTTTTCATAAGGTATAAGGCATGGGTACACCCTGCTCCAGATACCATCAGCTGGTATACAAGCACACGCTTTGGGCAGTATAGAGACATGAGTTTGCCTAACCAGAGGTGGAAATTTCAGGTCCAGAAAGTAAAAATTCAGACCAAGATTTTGTTTCAACCCCCTAGTTTTGTATAGTCAGTCACAAAGTATTAAGCTCTGTTGGTTGAAACAAAATCTTGGTCTGAATTTTTACTTTCTGGACCTGAAATTTCCACCTCTTTGCCTAACCACAGGGCTATTGGAGGAAACCAGATTACCCAAAGGTAAGGGGAACATGCAAACTGTATATGTGGGGAGCGGAGTTGGGATTCAAACCCCATATCCTATAGGTGTGAGGAAACAGTGCAGCCTACTGCCCATCTAGTATTCACATTAATCTCATCATTTTGTAATATGTCGTATTTGTTTATTTGAACTCCTCGTAAATATTCGTAGACAGTTTAATTTCCTGCTACGCTGCGATTTTTGGACGGTAATAACCACAGTTCTCTGTTGCCCCTGGTAACAGGACTATTATGGGCCAGGTGATGGCAAAGAGCCACTCTGCACGCTGTTGTCCAACAACCATAACTTCCACTTCACCGGCAAGTGGTACAGCGAGAAATGCTCGGCAACCGGCTACGGGTTCGTGTGCCAGAAGCCGCAAGGTGGGCCGTCCGTTCGTGTCCGAGCTGCCCCCTTTCCCGAGGCCCACCGGGAGGCGCTCCATAACTGTGACTGATTAATTCGAAATCCACCCAACTCCTGTCAGCTCTAACTTCATCATCCTGGCCCCGGCCGGCTGCAGCAGCTGTAATTACTGTATATTTTAAGAGGTGGCTCTCTTATTATGGGGTATAGTTTGCTGAGTTAGGCTGAAACACATTGTCGTTCTTGTCTTTATTGACCTAAAGCCCTTGTAGGCACCCTGAACTGAGGTTTAAGGGTTTATACTGTGATTTTATTTTGGTTTTTGCCCCATATTTACTCTCTCTTTCCCCCCCCCCTTTTTGAGACAGACCCAACTAAACCCCCATCCCAGTCCTATTTCCACCCTCTCCCCGACCCTATCGAGTATGAGAACCGCAGCTACAGGGTCGTCCGGGGCAACCTGAGCTGGTACGAGGCTCTGAATAGATGCTTGGAGAGAGAAACCCAGTTAGCTAGCATCACAGACCCCCACCACCAGGCTTTCCTTACTGTCCTCGTGAATAAATTGGCACTGCCCCACTGGATCGGACTCTACAGCCAAGACGTACGTATCCCCAGTCCCTCGTCACGGTTCAGCCTTGAGTGAGTTCTCTCCTTCCGCTGTTAACGGCACGTCAAGCCTCTGCTTTATGACCTCCCTCGCCGTCTCTCTCTCCACACGGCCCCCAAATGCGCTCAGCACTGACAGCTGCGGTGTGCAGTGCGACGTGTCGAGCGCTCACTGGAAAAATTCCCTCACATCTCAGCTGATGCGTATCTTTGCTTGCATGAGGGGAAATACTTACTGCTTTGGCGGCGTGTTTGTTTGATGCCAGCTTGTCTTTTCTGTCTGCCTCTCTTTCTTTCTCCTTCCTCTCTCTCTTTTTATGATCAAATGCATGGGCGTGTCGTTTTCAGCCCCAGGGTTGTTAATCAGGAAGAGAAAAGAGATTGTTATTCTTCTTCAGTCAGTGTGTTTGATGACCCTGTTTTATGACAGCTTTTCAAAATGGTCGCCATAGTTACACCTTTATTGTGTCATGCGGCAATGAGAATGCAAAGGGGATACAGCCAGCCCTACATGATGATAAATGTGCTTCAGGAAATGATGACCGTGAAAGGAATATTTTGCCTGTAGTGTAACGTCTGGAGCTGTTACAGCGGATTGCTTCTATACACACACACACACACACACACACACACACACACACACACACACACACACACACACACACACACACACACACACACACACACACACGCACAGGTTTGTCATTATATCTTTGTGGGGATGTTCCATTCATCTCTATGGGCAAAACCTTAATCCCAACAATGACAATTTGAACTCCTACCCAGTCCTAACCTTAACCATAAGTAACCAAACAAAATACAAGACTTCTGGCATTTTTCATTTTTTGATTGCAGTCACAGATTTTTATGAAATTTAGTTCCCTCTTGAGGGGACTGAAAAAATGGTCCCCCAATGTCCAAATAACACACAGACTCACATCCCATGGTACAGGCACGACTGACCCCCAGCATGTGTGTAGCTGCAGTTCCGCCGCGTTTTGGGAAAATTGATGGATCCACCCCAGTATGAGTGTGACAGGCAATTACTAACATTCCCCGCAGCGCGAGGTGGGCCGTGTCCTGCTGCGTCCTTGCTTTTTTGTCATTGTTTGTGAGGACGTGTGTGCAGGGGGCACCGCAGAGACTGAGTTGTCTTTCTGCCCCCCCCCCCCCCCCCCCCATAACAGGACGGCATCAGCTACCGCTGGTCCGATGACAGCGACACAGCCTTCATGCACTGGGACTCGGGGGACGATGAGGACGAGGACACGCTCGGTGACTGCGTTTACATGGACATCACCGGTGCCTGGAAGAGGGCCGACTGCGAAGAGACGCTGCAGGGGGCCTTGTGCCAGGCACCCCCCCCCAGTGAGTGCCACACACCTCGTCGTCGACACTCCCCTCGCGTTCTCTGATGTTATTATTGATGAAACACTTCAAAGAATCCTAATAATCCAGCGGTGGCATAATTATGGGTTTGGAATTCTCGGTGGGCGGGACTTACCATGGACAATTAACAAATCGGCCGATTAAAATAACTGTAGCCACACCCATTGTGATTTTCAGCACGTGTTTCTTTTCACTGCTTAATGGTCTATAAGGCTTTTATAGTCAATTATTTTGAGAGCTGAAACCAAAGCAAAAGAACGATTCGTAAGCCTGGCATTAGATTAATTATGTCTGTTGTCCACTGGCATTTATACTAATGCAATCTTAGGTATAGCTGAACTCTGGAGCATTGCAGAGAGGGAGATGTTGACATCGATATACATGACGTTACTGTAAATGTAAATTGTTATGTTTAGAGGCTGTAAAAAATGACTGGTTCTTTCTGCCCTCAAGAAAGCAACGTGGTGTCATATGAGGTGACCTGCCCCGACAGGTGGATTAAATTTAAGAACAGCTGTTACAGCTTTGAGCCCATAATGCAGAGACAGAGTCTGGAGGAGGCTAGAGAGCGCTGCAGGCATACAGGTAGGGGAAGACCGTGAGCCTGCGAGGGCTCGCCAGGCCCCAGAGCATGCTGGGAGCCTCGCAGAAACTGAGCTGTGTGCTGTGAGAGCTCCCCCTACAGGGAGGTGTTACAATTGCATGCATACTGAAAATGTGCAGGAATTAAATTCAATTACTAAATTTAAACTTATGTTAATTAATTATTAAACTTAATTAATCTGAGATTTTGTGTGCGTGATGATTAATCTTATATGTCATTTAATTTTTAATTAAACTATTAACCATTAGTTGGACAGAACCTTTAATATGTTCCTTACACTTGATAAGGCATCTAGTGGCAACATTAAAGTGTTCACTGATAGCAAGTGTTACTCATGAGCATTTTTTTCTCAGTGTCTGATAATGAATATTAGGAGATTTGCTTCCGTTTCCTCCCAGCAAAGTCCTCGGACCTACTGACGGTTAAGAGTGAGGAGGAGAATCGGTTTGTCCTGGAGAAGCTGAAATCCTATGCCCTGCCGCACCAAACGGTCTGGCTGGCAATACTCTACGACGCCAACGGCAAGTGCTCCCGCCCACGGTTGACGACTTACTGCACACCTTGGTCCCACATCCTTTGTTTACTGGGGGTCAAATGCCCCAAAAACATTCTTTCATGTGTTACATCATAACCTTCTTGTAAGCAGTCCACCATACATTTGTGAATTTTTTCTCAAAATCAACTTAATATAAAATGCCTCCCAAATCCTAATTAAATATTATCTTGCTACTAGGGACGTTTGGTTTCAGCAGTGGTAAGGACCACATCAGCCCCGAACCCCTGTTCCTGTAAACACACACAGTACTCCTACAGTTTGGTCCAGAACTCTGCCCTTGTTCAGATAATTTTGAACCAGACCCGTGTTTGACCAAATGGCCACTATTCTGCTGATACACACAGCTGAAATGCGTTCCGCGCCGTTGGCATTGCAAACCCGAAAGTTTACCGAGCTAAAACGAGTTTTTCCTCTTCTAAATCCTCTTCCCACAGTCCCTGCCCTCTGATTGGTTTGTTAGCTGTCTGCGCTCCCTCTTCCCACAGTCCCTGCCCTCTGATTGGTTTGTTAGCTGTCTGCGCTCCCTCTTCCCACAGTCCCTGCCCTCTGATTGGTTTGTTAGCTGTCTGCGCTCCCTCTTCCCACAGTCCCTGCCCTCTGATTGGTTTGTTAGCTGTCTGCGCTCCCTCTTCCCACAGTCCCTGCCCTCTGATTGGTTTGTTAGCTGTCTGCGCTCCCTCTTCCCACAGTCCCTGCCCTCTGATTGGTTTGTTAGCTGTCTGCGCTCCCTCTTCCCACAGTCCCTGCCCTCTGATTGGTTTGTTAGCTGTCTGCGCTCCCTCTTCCCACAGTCCCTGCCCTCTCATGGTTTGATGGCTCCGCCATCCTGTACTCAAACTGGCACTTCAAAGCCCCCAGTGTCGAGCAGCTCTCCTCTGACACTTGCGTCTCCATGAGGGCGTCCGACAGCGTCTGGCATCTGTCCCACTGCGGTGACAAGCTGGGCTTCGTCTGCAAAATCACGGCAGGTACGCCTTGCCGCTACGCATTGCACTTACAATTAGCAGATGCTTTTATCCTACGTGACAAATCGCAGGTGAAAGCAGGGGGCAGACAGTCCCTGGAGCAATTGGGGGTGAAGGGTCTTGTTCAAGTGACCTTTCACCCTTACAAATACAGTGGTGACCAAAAGTTTTGAGAATGACATAAGTATTGGTTTTTCACAAAGTTTGCTGCTTCAGTGTGTGTAGATCTTTTAGTCATGTTGCTATGGTATATTAAAGTATAATTACAACCAAGTGTCAAAGGCTTTTATTGACAGTTACTTTAAGTTTATATAAAGAGTCGATATTTGCAGTGTTGGCCCTTCTTCAAGACCTCTACAATTCGCCCTGCCATGCTGTCAATGAACTTCTGGGCCAAATCCTGACTGATGGCAGCCCATTCTTGCATAATCAATGCTTGGAGTTTGTCAGAATTTGTGGGTTTTTGTTTGTCCACCTGCCTCTTGAGGATTGACCACAAGTTCCCAATGGGATTAAGGTCTGGGGAGTTTCCTGGCCAGGGACCCAGAATGTCGATGTTCTGTTCCCCGAGCCGCTTAGTTATCACTTTTGCCTTATCGTGCTGGAAAAGGCATTGTTGGTCATCAAACTCTTCTTGGATGGTTGGGAGAAGTTGCTGTTGGAGGATGTTTTGGTACCATTCTTTATTCATGGCTGTGTTCTTAGGCAAAATTGTGAGCGAGCAACCCCACACATAAATGGTCTCAGGATGCTTCATTGTTGGCATGACACAGGACTGATGGTAGTGCTCACCTTTTCTACTCCGGACAATCTTTTTTCCGGATGCCCCAAACAATCGGAAAGGTTCATCAGAGAAAATGACTTTACCCCAATCCTCAGCAGTCTAATCCCTGTACCTTTTGCAGAATATCAGCCTGTCCCTGATGTTTTTCTTGGAGAGAAGTGGCTTCTTTGCTGCTCTTCTTGACACCAGGCCATCCCCCAAAAGCCTTCGCCTCACTGTGCATGCAGATGCACTCACACCTGCCTGCTGCCCTTCCTGAGCGAGCTCTGCCCTGGTGGTGCCCTGATCCCGCAGCTGAATCAAGTTTAGGAGAAGGTCCTGGCGCTTGCTGGACTTTCTTTGACGCCCTGAAGCCTGCTTCAAAAAATTGAACCACACTCCTTGAAGTTCTTGATGATCCGATAAATGGTTGATTTAGGTACAGTCTTACTAGCAGCAATTTCCTTGCCTGTGAAGCCCTTTTTGTGCAAAGCAGTGATGACAGCACGTGTTTCCTTGCAGGTAACCATGGTTAACAGAAGAAGAACAATAATTTTAAGCATCACCCTCCTTTTAAATCATCCAGTGTACTATTCTAACTCAATCAGCATAACAGGCTGATCTCCTGCCTTGTCCTCATCAACACTCACCTGTGTTAACGAGAGAATCACTGAAATGATGTCAGCAGGTCCTTTTGTGGCAGGGCTGAAATGCAGTGGAAATGGGTTTTTTGGCATTAAGTTTATTTTCATGGTAAAGAGGGACAACATTCTGCAGTATATGCAAATTGGCACCATAGAAACTGAGGCAGCAGACTTGAAAACCAATACGTGTCATTCTCAAAACTTCTGGCCGTGACTGTACAGGATCTTAACACAGAGCCACATGTCGCCCCACAAAATATTACTGTTTCTTGATGGTTGGGGCAGCCAAATATGAACTTGAGGTAGTAAGGCTTTTTTCCACTGGCATACAGGAACCGAGCCGTACCTGAGCCATGCCACGAAGGGAGCACGGTTCCAGCTCGCTTTGGTTTTCCACTGCTGAAGGGTTGCCAGGTTTGGAGGCAACAGTAACGAAAAAACCAAAGAGACGCTTATTTACTGATCACACGGTGGACATCATGATTTGCTATGTGCTAAATTCTGCTAGCACATCTGTGAGAACCGCCATGTTATGTTAGCATCAAATGCTAGCGGAAATCGCATTCGCTTGTGTACATTTGCATAATGAATTCATTCCATTCAGCTGTTCTATAGTACATTTTTAAGTAGGAGATTGGAAATTTTCAGGTTTCAAGTTATTGGGAATGCATTAATACATCGCGATGGGCAATACTACTAATAATTAATATAGAATATAAAGAATATGTAGAATATATTGTTTTTTCCTTCAGATAATTCATGCATATCAACACAGATCACTGGTATCTCCGTGCAGCTCAGCTTTATCACGCTTTCGACCCTATTAGTAAGTAGGGCCACGTCAGCATGGGTACCACTTGGGTTCTGCTCTCATACTTCGCAATGGAAAACCATCAGTTTGTGGTACATGTCAGGTACAGCTGGGTTCCAGGTAACAGTGGAATGGTGCCATAAGTGTAGTGTAGCTAAATGTTAGCATAACATAGGAAGCTGTGCAGATTATTTTATTTACTTGTTTCAGATGCAGTTAATGAAGTAGAAGTTGAACCGCTTAATGGTAAGAGATGTGAGACATTTATTTATTTGATCATTTGGTTCTTAGAAATGTATTTTAATGAAAAGTGGTGTCTTGTGGACACTTGCATTTATTGCCTTTTTTGGCTTTGAATTCCTCCTTCCCTTCTTCATAATGCTCTTTTACTAACATTCACTTAGTTATAGGAATAAAATCATTAGAACTTTTCCTAAACAGCAGATTGTTGTTTGTTTTTTTTTTTTGTTCTTTTTAATTTCAGTAGTGGGACGTTCATTAACGTGACCCTGCCCCATCTTCTCCGTTCCAGGGCTGCACCATGGTGTTATTCCTGCCGCCGCCCTGGTGGCCATCTTGATATTTGCCCTCCTTGTTGTATCGCTGTGGTGCGTGTACAAGAGGAATGGGGCACGCTTCCGCAGATTCCCATTCCTCGGGAGCGCATATTACCGGCAAGCCAGCTCGCAGGCCGTGGACTCTGACGTGCTCATAACAGACCTTGAAGGCAACCCCAGCGAATAGGGGTTCATCTCAGAGAGCCCTGTACCCGGCATGAGGGGAGCACAAGGGACTTCAAAACCCCCCAGAGGGGATTAATACTCAGCTGAAGGATGTATTAACAAGTTGTTTACTTGCATATTTGCGCATACAGAAATGGGGAAGGGACTGCCGCGTGTGGAATTTCCGTTTATTTTATTACGTGTTTCGTTGTCGATTTCTGGTAACAATGTTTTAATGCCAAGAATATGATTATGCCTAGAATATATATTACCGGAGAGCTTGGCATCAGGATAAAGGTGTGTGTGTGTGTGGTGCGCATGCACCTGTATCTTTTCGCTCTTGTTTGCTTAACTGTCATTACGGTCTCGTCAAACACAAACATGGATAAATACATCTGCATAATCGCAGTGAACCCCAGTCCGCGGAGTGAGTGCTGAGTTGGAGTCCTGTCGACTCAGGTTAGCCTCCACAGGCACGTCTCATTCTGACTGTGGGAGCTTGTGATTTAGACAGAAATTTCCTAAAAAAGATACAGACGTGTGGTGTTTTTTAATGCAGGACATTATTGGTAAAGAATACCAGGCAGTTTTGTTTAATTGGTAAATATCCTATAATATGCAAAGAATGTAAAAACAACAAAAGGTAGACTAGGTTGAATTTTATTTTAATACTGTGTTTGTTGTGCATATATTAAGGTACGTTCTAGTTTTTAAATATGTACAGAGAACTATAATTACGTTAATGTATCCTTTTGTTGCACACGTCATAGTTTACATCCTTGTATTTAAAACAATGCAATTATTAATTGAACATTGAACACTGCTTAAACTGAAACTTGATCCATTTGGTTGGTTCTAAAGGAATTTGTGTGTATTTGGCAGCAACTAAAACATTTATTTTTTACTTTTTACAGACGTTATTTGTTGTTATCAATTATACGTTTCCATTGAAATATTTATATTTGTGTTTTCCCACACGGTATGCTCAAAGTTTACTAAATAAAAGGTGTATCCCTCGGGGACTGGAGTCTGTGACAAAACGTAAGCATTCGCGAAATATTTTACCAGTTGTCAACATAGATTTTTAATTGTTGTGTTTCAGATTTAACTGTAGTTAAAGTGTGTGTGTGTGTGTGTGTGTGTGTGTGTGTGTGTGTGTATGTAAAGTTAAAAAAAATTAGAAAAATCTCGCTGTTGCTGCATAATTTCAGTAACAAGACAATAATACATTGTGATCGTGGGGATTTTTATTATTATTACCGTGAATGACGTGTCACTTCCATATAGTTAGCGGTGAGTGCGGTTTCCAGTATGAAGATCCCCCCCTGTCCGGCCTGTCCTGTTAAATTAATTGTTAGCTGCTCACTTCTGGCCGTACGCTTGACGCATACGTTTAGGGTGACATATTGTTGTGACGTAGATCTCCGGCAAGAGATAAAAGCAAAAGTGAAATGACAACCGCTTTTAGTTTTTTTATGATGAGAGGAACCTCATAACCATGCATGCCACACTGGAAGCTGCGATGTACCAATATTTAATCCTTCTTGTTGGATACAGCTTTATTTATTGCGGGACAATAGCACAACACGTGTACTCAGGTAAGAAAAAAAATTGTAATAAAAGAACAGATTTTTGTTTACTGTCACAATGTAATTACCTTACTGTAACAAAAATGACTCAAGCATATATTTGGATATTACTATAAGCATTGTTATCTGTTCGGTGTAATTTAACGGCTAGAAGATCTTTGATTGTCCTATTAAAATCTTAATTTTATAGAATAGGTAAGCATAACGCGGGAAGTTAGCTATTTGTGTGAACCTAAATTTAAAAAATAGCCTATATAAAAACGAGTAGGCTAAAGTGAAGCGGTGTTGTGTCGATATATGCTGCCTTGTCGAAAAATGCTACCGTAGTGCTAATAGATAGCCCTAACCCTAACTCTTACCCTAACCCTAACCCCCTAAAACCCTTACCTTAACCCTAACCCCTAAAACCTAACCCTCATCCCAAAACGGTGGAACTGCACATGCGCAGAAAGGCTCGATAGCACGTCTCGATAGGTAGTATTTTTCGACAGAACAACGGCAATTAAGGGGGTAAATTGAAGAAATGAAAGTGAAAGTAAAATTCCGGGGGACTTTCCGGAACCTCGGCAGTCAGCTGACTTTTCGTTTGAAATGCAGTATCAGCTCGGTGATTCAGTCGATTCACGTAAAACGCACGATTAATTAATGAAAGGAAGCTTGAAAACATAGATTGTACCAGTGTGTCTTTAAGATAAGGCTTTCGCGCAGGGGACGATTCCTTCAGCATCCGCCACGTGAGCACGAGCAGGTGCCTCCAGGGCGAGGACCGGCGCGTGGGCGTGGCACGCTGCACCAGCTTTGACCAGCAGCGCTGGAAGTGGGGCTCGGGCCACCGGCTCTTCCACGTGGCCACGGGCCGCTGCCTGGGCCTTGAGGCGGACTCCAAGACCCTGGCGCTGCTCAGCTGTGACTCTGCAGGGGACATGCTCTGGTGGCGCTGCAGCGGAGGCATCATCCACACCGCGTCCCAGTTGTCCCTGTCCGTGATCAATGACGCTGTTGCTGTCAAAAAGGGGTTTGGCGACCAGTGGATGAGAGACAACACGTCAGAAAACATTTGCCAGAGACCGTATCAGGGTAAGGTTGCGAGAACCTCACTCTCCACCTTCAGTGGTCCATCACCAAGTAAGATTAGCTTTGCAATGTCCATCCATCTATCCATCCATCCAAGTGAGCTTGGAGCCTGTCCTAGACAACAGAGTACAGGGCAGGGCTACACCTTAACTATAGCTACAGTGTGTTCAACAGAAAATACAGTTGGAAATAGTTTGCATTTATTTCAGTTGTCAAATCTGTGTAATAAATGTTCCCACAAAGAATTCAAGGATATAGATGATTCATGGTTCTGTTTTATGTTGTAGAGGAACAACAGCAGGTTAAAATTAAACATAGAGTTTCCCATCTTCTCGTAGGTTTCATGTCACCCTCCGTGTTTGATTAATTCAGTTTCTATTAATGCCTGGCTGTTAGTGACAGTATTTGGGAATGCCCTGCTTTGGACATGTGTCTATAGCCCCAGACCACCTTGCTTAAACAGCTGAAATGGCAGTTTAACCGCAAAGAGAAATCCCACGTTGTTCCGCAAGTCGGGGGATTTTTGTGTACAGTGTTTCGTTTCACTTTCTTTGCGTGTGACCTTCTTGGATTTTAGGGGGAATTCTGTATGATAATGAGAATAGTTTCATGCTTCACAGCTCAGGATTTGGTGTGATAAAACGGTAGTAAATAGATACCAATGATTTTTTTTATCCCTTTGATGGGCTGGCAACCCATCCAGAATGATGTCCTCTGGCTTGTGCTAATAAGGGATAAGCTCTCTGTGATGCTGAATTGAAAATATGGATGGATGGACTATTTTTTTTACAAGAATCTGATATCACCTGTATTTGTATCAAACAGATGTACATATGTACATATGTTTTTTTAAAATTTGTCAAGCATCACTACATGTAGAATTTAAATGTCCCCTGGGTATTTTTGAAAAAACAAACCGTTAAATATGGTCAAAGAGATTGTTTTGGAAAAAAATCATTTTGTTTCCTGGGAAACAACAGCACAAATCTTTATATAACCATGGGAACTGTTTATAGGCCTTTGTTTACTTGATGAAACTGCCTGAACGCAAGACCTGAACTGCCCTTAGAAGTGTTCAGAGATGAATTAAGTTTAAATTTTAATTCTATTTTAAATTTTAAGTAAATTAACGTGGTAAAATTAAGCATGTTCTCTATAAAAGAAGCCTTTACTAACGGAACTAGATTTGACTTCAGTTGAATTGTTCTCATTTCCCCTATATGTTTTTTTTATCTCACTGCATTTGCACGTCATTTGCATGATCAGTCTTGTACAGCACCATGGGAAATTCCTTCGGGGCAGCCTGCGAATTTCCCTTTTACTACAATGGCAGCTGGCATCATGGCTGCTTGTCACATGGCCAGGAGGAAGACCTCAGCTGGTGCCCCACCACTGGCAACTACCACGCCGACCAGAAGTGGGGCTACTGTCTAAGTCCTGGTGAGCGTCGTCCCTCTCACTGTTTGTCTGCAATGTAACGCTTTCAGGATGGGGCGTCTGCTGGAGGTTTTATTTACTTTTGTCTAGGCCAAAATATGCCTTCTGCACACACACATATATATATATATATATATATATACGCACACGCACACACACATAATTTTCACAGATAATTATAACAGACACAACATTTTAAGCAGTGCCAGTTCATTCATTTACAACAGTAAATATTACATACAGAAAGACTTAGATTTAGTTTTGTATGTTACAAGGAGAAAATATATTTTTTCAGAAACAGGTGTGCACATTTATTAGGCAACTGAGAAATACAATACAATTTTAGATAATTTTATGAACAAAGAACAAAAAACATTTTGACATAATTCTAAATAATAATTATGGTTTTAGTAATGAATTCAGAAGCTTAACAAAGGAAGTTTTACCATTGGAAATACTTTTATGTATTCTCATAGAAAAAAATTGAGACCACTATATTTTTAAACAAATCTGCATTGTTAAATCCCGGTTTAAACCTGGTTCTGCTGGCAGAGGCTACACTGAGCGTCAGGCTGCTTCCAGGCTCAGAGTTTCTAAGCCAGCAGTACACAAGAACAAGGCGAAGCAGGAGACACTGGGAATGACCAAAAACCAGCCAGGTAGAGAGTGGAAGTGACTTTCTAATGGCAGAGATGACCGTTAACTTATCCAACAGCTTCTCATGAATCATAGGACGACATCAATTGACCTTCAAAAGGAATGGGAAACATTAAGTGCAGGTGTGAAGTGCACTGCTAGGACAGTTCATATCAGGCTCTTAGAAGCAGGACTGAAGTCCCATAAAGCCAGGAAGAAGCCCTTCATTAATGAGAAACAGAGAAGAACCAGGCTGCAATTTGAAAAAAATTGTATATTACTCACAGACATACACCCATAAACTGAGAAATGAGTGAAACAAAAAATGTGGTCTCAATTGCCTTTGTCTGCTTCCGGGCTACAGTAGTGTCCTGTCTTCCCCTGTCTGGTCCACTGTGTGTTCTGTTGTCCCCTGTCTGGTCCACTGTGTGTTCTGTTGTCCCCTGTCTGGTCCACTGTGTGTTCTGTTGTCCCCTGTCTGGTCCACTGTGTGTTCTGTTGTCCCCTGTCTGGTCCACTGTGTTTTCTGTTGTCCCCTGTCTGGTCCACTGTGTGTTCTGTTGTCCCCTGTCTGGTCTTGATTTCCATCCCTTTTCAGCCCTATTGTTTGGTCTCTTTGGTCCCCTTTGAGTGAATCACTACCACTTTGGAATGGCCCAAACATTTAAAGTCCCTATTTTTTACTTGTGGGGAAACCCCTGGAAGCGTGCTTTCAGAAGCGTGCTTTCAGAAGTGTGGGTTCAGATCTGGAGACGGAGATGGTCATTGCAAAACAGTGATTTTGTGCTCTTGCAACCATTTCTGTGTTGATTTATATGTGTGCTTGGAGACATTATCTTGCTGAAAGGTCCATTCACAGCCAAGTTTCAACTTTCTGGCACAGGCTTCTAGATTTCTGACTAAAATGTCCTGGTTTATCATGGAATTCATGGCGCCATTCATGTTCAAAAGAGCCACTGGACCATTTGCAGTAAATCAGCCACAAAGTATCAATGATCCTCCACTGTATCTGACAGTGGGAACCAGGTACTTTTCTTTGTATGCGCTGCCCTTTGTTCACCAAACATGTCAGTGGTGTGCAGGATCAAGAAGTTCAACCATTGTCTCATCTGATCACGACACATAATTGTGATTGTAATTCCAGTGATATTTAACCAACTGCATGTGAAGCATTTAGTGGTATTGTGTCAGGAACAACCTCTTTCGAGAAACTCTTCCAAAAAGCTGGTGATCCTGGTGACATCGGACAATTGATTTTAAAGAAATCAATTTCAGAAACTGTGATTTTTCGGATCTGCTCTCACCTCCCGGCTCTTCCACATTGTGCCCCACGTGGGGGCAGTATATCGAAGTATCCAATTCCTGATAAATTTTCCACTGTTCAACCCTAATTAAAATCTTCAGTAATTGCCCTGATTATGCTCAATGATATTTTTAAACATCTTTCTATATTCTTTAGCTAATTTGTACTGGTTAGCAGCCTTTGATCTTATTTCAGATGAATGCTCTTTGGATTTCCCCGTATTGACAAAGAGCTTTTGTTTGTGTGTGATGTTATGTACGTACCACAGAGAATCAGGAAATGGTCATAGGCAGCTTGTGACTTCCGATGCAATAGCAGCAGGATAAAAACATATTTTTTCACCAATGATGCAAATATTCTTTCGTGTTATTTGTCATTTTTCAGTGGTGCCAACAATTTTACTCCACATGATCTTAAGATTTCTCAATTGTGAATATAATGTAATGTTCTTGAAGGGATTATTTTTATTAGGTAAATGGTAAGCAATTTTCTGACACATTTTGAAAGTAGTTTTGATTCTTCTGTAGACTACATTGTTTATTTTATATTACCCCAAATATTCTGAAGCTGATTCTATTAACATATGAAATAACTGGAATTTTGCTGGAATTCCCATTTAGTAAATGGAAAATTCAGAGCCATCTTGCTGGGTCGCATATTTTGTGTTCCTCTGTACTTGTCTGTTGGTACTTACTGGCCTTCAACTTTTCATTCCTTCTAGAACAATCCTGTGACATCCTATGGGAGAACCCCGGTTCCGGAACTTGCTACCAGTACAACCTGCAGGCAGCCCTGTCCTGGCGCGAGGCGCGGGCTTCCTGTCGCAATCAAGGCGGGGACCTGCTCAGCGTCTCCGGCCCCAAGGAACTCGCCTCCGTGTCCGGTGAGAGACACTCTGCTGCTTTCCACTCTCAGTCTCCAAGAAGAGATCGAGGAAGAGATTCACACATTCAGTCATGGAAATGCACGAATGAAAGCAGAGGGCAGAAGTCCAGCAGCAGCCTGGTGTGTGGCTTGGCGGGTTAGAATGTTCTGCTTGTGATTGAAAGGGACCCGGTTCAACTCCCAGTGTTGGAAGAGTGATGTCACCGTTGAGTGCTTCAGCAAAACCCTAACCCCCAATTGTTCCAGGGAGTGACTGACTGTTTCCTTAATTATATATCACTTTGGATAAAATTGCTAAATAAATGAACCAAGTGGGTGCTCTCTCTGCTATGGGGCTGATTGTTGCCTTGTAGTTTAAGGCACCTGAGCAAGCTCTGAACATCAGCTTGGTCAGCTGACTGGTTTGTACATCTTATTTGTCCTATCAGCTCCAGCCAATGTTAGTTTGCCTGAGCAGATGTGGACTGGACTGAATCAGCTGGACATGTCTCAAGGCTGGCAGTGGTCAGACAGCACCCCGCTCAATTTCGTCAAATGGGATGATGGTAAAAATGAGCTTTTAACTTGTCTTTTCCTCACAGATGTCCCTTAAACACCAGCATAGGCACGTTGAAACATTGTAGTGTGCATTTTAAGGTTATTATGGAGTACTTCTGCATTTGTAAACACATTTGCATTTAATTTCCACTCTCAAGATTTGATGCTTCTGTATAATATGTTATGGGCTATGTGATTGGCTGTGTAATATGCTATGAGCTGTTTGATTGGCTGTGTAATATGCTATTGGAGAGCATTATTTAATATGTGCTGTCGGCCTGTCGTGTACACTTTCACAGGGATGCCACTTACCTCCATCTTGCGGGAGGCAGATTGCGCAGTGATGACCCCCCGGGGGTTCTGGAGGAGCGAGGCATGTAGCATGAGGCTGCCCTACATCTGCAAAAAACCCCTCAAACGCACTCAGCCTGAACCAGCGGGTGAGAGCTGCAGGCCGTCATGCTGTTAGGGGCGGGATTTATTTGTTTAGCTAGTTTCCTTTAATTGATTGGATGGGGAATGGTGGGCGGTGCTTAATATACCTGGACCTTTCCATCAGCGCCACCATTGGACAAGACCACCTCCTGTGAGCCAAACTGGAAACCTTGGGACGACTTCTGCATCAACCTGGTGAAGGAGGAGCCCCAGACCATGACCGAGGCCCAGCAGTACTGCGAGAGGAGCGGGGCGGACCTCCTGAGCCTACACAGCCTCAGCGATGTGGAGGCACTCAGCACGGAGCTCCACACAGGTGCCACACCCCCACCCCCCATCCCAACACAAGACACTCCTACTGCATGTCTTTGAGAAGATTCGCAATCATTTATGGAGGCCGTCTGCTTTGTTGTGATTGGCCGAAAAAAATAACATCAATCTTATCAAACCAATCGGAAGCTTGGAGACCCACACCCAAGGGGGGTCATTCTGGGGAAATGCTGTCTGCATGGTCACTGGTCGTGAACATCAAATAGGCAACACCTGATCATAAAAAACCAGTCATTATGGGACCCCGAATGCAGACATGGAAGGATATGAAGACCTACCACATCTATCAGTTTGCAGATGAGATGCTTTACTTAGTGTTGCAGCTAGAAATTGGTGAAAACTACCAAAATATTGTGTTTTTCCTGTAGACAGTACCTAGATATTCACATTAAATAGATTGCCATAGTAACACGATAAAATCACAGCTAACCTGATGTTTAGCATTGATAGGTCTATTTTAGGGGTTTTTTTCCAGCCCCCCCAAATAAATGTGTGCTTAAGTTATGAATAGTTTTTTTATATGTCAGTTTGCCATCACCCCCCCTCCCCCCAGTAAAGACTCAGGCGCCCAATCCATTGATCTCAAACTATGCCCCTGCGTGTTCATGTACCAGTGAATCTGTAGACCAGGCCAGAGTGAGTAATGCATTTGGTTATGGTCTCCTCAGGTGGTGTGTTTGAGGTGTGGACCGGCCTAAGGAGTGAAGCAAGCCCGTACCTTTTCAGCTGGACCGACAGATCTCCAGTGTCTTTCACATACTGGAGCAGGGATCAGCCCCAGTTCCGCGATGAAAGCAAACCCGCCTGTGTCTCCTACTTTGAAGAGGTACTTTATGTCAGAAGGTTTGAACTTTGATAAAGACCTTGGTGAAAGTGGCAGGGTAGCCCCACAGGAAGCTCTGTAGGCTCCAGACTGGGTTGCATGCTCTTCTCCAGGTATTCCAGTTTCCTCCATGCATCTATGTGAATTGGTGCCTTTGAATTGCCTGTTGTGTGTGAGTGTGTGTCGCCTGATTATCCGGACTGTCTTCTGCGTTGTACCTGTACTCCTAAGGATAGACTCTAGGCATAAAGCATCCCTATACTGGATGACTGGTTACGGATTCATGGACGAATCAGAACTAAAAAGAATAAAAGATCTGCAAAACTGACGTGTATCATTTCTGAAATGATTGGGACGGTTGTGTTCTAGCAAAAAATGTACCACCATTTTGGCAAATATCATGCAATATAATGTAGTATATTGGAGTTTTCTTTTTCTGTTTACGGCACAGTCCCACTTGTGGCAAGTGACTCAATGTGACGTTAAACTGCCCTTTGTGTGCAAGAAGAAAGGGGAAATAAAGGAATCTACTGAAAAAGCAGGGTGTCCTGACGATGGCGTGAGTACTACAATTACAATTTGTACAAAGCTACTGTCAACTTCCCTTGTTCCAAATGTGTATCCATTGTTGTGCTCACACCTCATAGGCGGGCAACTCATACCGTCTCTTATCTCCTAGGAATGGAAGAGACACGGTAATGCGTGTTACAAGGTGGACACCAATGACGTTTTGTTCAAGGACAGGTGTGACCTGACCATTACGAACAGGTAATGAAACACTGTAATAAAATCATGAACGCCAGGAAGCTTTTTCCATAAGGGTACCTTTCTGTTAAACCAGTCTTCATTGTGTCTTTCACAGGTTTGAGCAGATGTTCATCAACACCCTTATCAAAGAGCATGTAACTCCTGAATCAAAATACTTTTGGACTGGGCTTCAAAATGTTAATGACACTGGAGAATTCCAGTGGATTACCAAAAATGGCCGTCATAAAGATATGACCTACAGCAACTGGAATGCATTTGAGCCAGGTACACAATGTGTGAGAAAATCAGTGGGATATTACTTTCTGGTAACTGGTGAAACGGTAGCCCAGTAGGCGGCACTGTGTCACTGTAGGTTGTGGGTTCAATTCTTAACCCTGGCTCTCTGTGTGTGGAGTCACCATGTTCTCCTCTGGTTTGTGTGGGTTTCCTCTGGGTACTCAGACTCCCTTCCACAGTCCAGTGGTATGCAGTTAGGTTAGGTGCCCATACTGTGTGCCAAAGCATGTACTGAGATGGATTGGCATCACATTCAGCATTTCCACTGCATACATGGTTATGGATGGATGGATGTGTTTATTGTGCCTGTCTGTCATGGGTTGTTTTTGAAATTAGATATTGACCTAATTTCACTGGGAATATCTGGGAATTGGTTGGCAATTTGAGCAACACTTTAGGGGAAGCATTAGCTTGACTGTTGTAATTAGGGCTACTTTGTTAAAGGCAATTAACATTGATTTCAAGGTTCCAATTACAGCTCTAGCCAGCGGGTGTGTCGCCATATCCACCAAAGCACTGGGTAAGTGGGAGGTGAAGGACTGTAACCTGTTCAAAGCTGGCTCAGTGTGCAAGAAGGACATCGGCCATCAGGAGGAACCAGAGCCAGACCTTAGTCTCCCCTGCCCTTCCGGGTGGACTTCCAGGCCTTATTTTCAATACTGCTACAAGGTGAGAAGAACAAACAGCTTCTGAGAACCAGAGCTGGGCAGTAGGGAGGAGGGTCTGTTAGGATGAACACGCAGCAATATTGTATTCCAGTAACTTGAGGGTGCTCTGCTGCCATCTGCTGGTAGGTTATCTTCTGTGACGTTACTTGACAGGTGTTCGATAAAGTGCGGCTGACTCGCAAGCGGTCCTGGGAGGAGGCCGAGCGCTTCTGCAAGGCCCTGGGAGCTCACTTGGTTAGCTTCAGCCACCTGCATGACATGGGGACTATTCAAGCCATCATGAAAGACTCCATCAGGTCTCACCCTTGTTTCACTTGTTTACTGCCTGTAGCAAGGTGACAGTCATGGGTCAATGACATCACACTTACTGAAATCATCCCTGCATGCTAGCCAGTCCCAATAACTGGAACTAAAACACCGCCTTAATTGTTAGAACAAGTTTGGACTAGTCTGACGATCTTAGTCACATGCAGAGAAAAAGGAAAATGCTGTAGAGTCTCTTGCTCTTTAACTTCCTGGTCCCTGGCTGGCATTAAACCACAGAGGTGGTCTGGTGACATTTACTTATTGCCTAAGAAGCAGCTTTGCAGAAGGACTGGGATGGGTAGAGAAATGGTCTGTGTGGTAGTAACTTGTGGTAGTTACTCAGCTGCTGACTCTAATGTGCGTTTGAACTGCCATTTAAGGCACTTCCTCATTGCCCTTTTCTGCTTCTCCAAAGCAGCTTCACAATGCCGCTGGTTTATGAGGCAATGCTATGACTGTCCCAGTTTGTTACCCATCCTGTATGGCAGTAGTGTCACCCTACCGAGCAGGCCTTAGCATCCAGCCCCTCTGTTAGCACATGGCTAACTCTGTGCTGTCTTAGCTTAGCGCCCAACAGTGTCTGCCTAAGAGATTACCCTCTAAAAGGAGTCTGGGTATATTTTTAAACAGCATGAACTCTGACCTTTTCACTATTGATCTTTTGCTTGTCATTTGCAAGATGGCGATTTGACGGGCGATTGTTTTGACCTTTCCCTCCCTCCAGCCAAGATCAGGACCGCTATTTCTGGAGCGGGCTAAACAGGCGAAGTGCCACCTCCGAAAATTCATGGGAGTGGAGCAACGGAAGACCAGTAAGTGGAGGATAACCTGGAGAGCGATGACAGCCGAAAGGGAATATATCATAAAGCTCATGCATCATCTGTCACCATTTATCCGAAAAGGATAAAGGTTATGACGTGGCCAAAGATGTTTGGCTTTGAACTCCAGCAATATCTATCTAATTCTTAACAATTGTCCGGAAATGTTCATTCGCTATTCTGCAGTTGGTACATTTTATTTACTTCTATTCAAAAGTATTTTTGGATTGACTGGAAAGTAAGAATTATGGACGTCTCAGGAGACCGATACAGCCTTATTGAGGAATTCCAGCTGATGTGGTTATTTCTGTGCTTTAGGTTTCGATTTTCTCCAAAGAGCTTCAGGAGGATGATGAGTTCAACAGGGATTGTGCAGCTTTCAAGGTATACTGCCGTGGTTTGTGTGTACAAATATACATATAATAAATACGTATATAGACTTTGAGGAAAAATCCCCCATGTTAGCAACGGTAGCAATGGGACTTGCTTGAGAGTGCATTTCGCACCTGGTTTGACGAGAACGTGCAAAGGAAGAGGTCTCCCCATCCTGTTTTCGTTGAACAACATTGCAAAGGGCTTCCTCATAAGGCTATTTTTGCGTCTTGACATGCTAAGCCAAGAAGCTAATTGAGCAGCGACGCCTGCATCGTCTATCACATAACACATCCTGCTCCGTATTGCGTGGTTTACTGTGTCGCGTCGATTTCGATTTTTTTGCATGTCCTAATACATCTCGCGAGATGGAAACTTCCTTCCTCTTGACGTGTAAGTCACTGGGTTTCTCCCCGTGTGCCGAAACAGATCCGCAGGAGGCAGTCCCTCGATCCCGAGCCTTACTATTATCACTGGATGTTCAACTACTACAGGTACCACTACCGGGAAGAGCCAGCCTACCTAACCCCATTTCACTGTGATGCTCAGCTGGAATGGGTCTGCCAGATCCCCAGAGGTAAACCTTACATCTGCCAGTGGAGTATGTTTATAAACCTGAGATCCAGAGCAATTAGCATTTAGAAATATCTATTTGGTAAATTCTGATTGACTGAATGTGACCTAGAGAACTGGTATCAAATTATATATGATGTGGTCGGATCTATATCAGTGACTTCGTTGTGTTTTCCTTGATATCCTAAAAAAAATGTAACAGAGTTTTTTTTTTATATGTTCTTTTTGCATCTTTGTACTTCCAGGCAAGAGCGAGACGATTCCTGAATGGTATAACCCAAGTGAGTGACCATGCAATTCTGTTATATGTCATTTACTTAGCTTGATTTATTATAGCAGCACAGAAAACACTACTATTTAACTAAACATAGTTTTTCTTTTATACACCTAAATTTTTTTTTTGCTAAGGTGTTTGAAAGCTGGACTTAGACACACTACGTTTTGTGCTCTTGGTAAGGCAGCAAATTTAGAAATCTGTGCCAGGATTTTTCAAAGCAGCCCTTCCTCGATCCCGCTACACAGGAGGCCATCACGAGACGTCAATATTCGTGGGTGGGAGAGAATTCTGGTTCGTGGACGACGTGAAGCTCACCTACGAGGAGGCTGGCGAGTACTGCTGGAACAATGGGAGCAAGCTGGCCATTCCCACGTCGTACGACATAATGAGGCAGATTGCGAAGAAAATCTCTGAGGTACAGCCTTTCAAGAAAAGTCTCTTGTGTGACTCAACTGATTTGGCCTCTGTGCCTCTCATCAGAAGGTGACCAGTTCCAAACTAATCTATGAATCATGTATTTGATGGACTCTTAACCTCCCAAAATGCTTTAGTGGCACCTGATAAATTGCTGACCATGCACTCAGACCTCAGACTTTGCTCTCGCCTATATGTGTGAGTGTGTGTCTCAGAGGAGAGCATGATGGGATATGTGAAAAGAGCCATTCCAGTGTAGCATTACTTGTGCAAGTGCAGATAAAGCATCATGTCATCTTTGCTGTTGTAGTTTCAGCCATTTCCAATGTTTATGATAAGTATCAGGGATCCCAGAATTATGACCCTTAGAATAATTAAGGCCAAGACTTTAGGATTTAGGCTGGGAGATGTTAACATTCATTCAGTCTGTAAGTAAATGTTCAGTGAAACACTGGATTGAAATAGTCGGAAATGGACGTTTTGGGGCCTCTTTTTCACATTGGCAAACATGTGACTTGTTTCAGATTTCAAACAATCGGTGGGTGGACTTATTTTGGTGGGTGGACTTGAAAAGCGGCATGCACCATTTTCCCTCCAGGTCAGTTAGTCTCTTTCTGAATTTGTCTGTATGGTGTTCCGGCGTTTTCCTGGTGTAATACCCCAGGAATGAGAAGAAGGACTGTATATTAAACATGACAGTTCCTATTAATTAAAGATAAAAGATCCTGTTGCCTATTTGAGTCATCGTTATGTCTACATATATTACGTACATGAGACATTCAGACATTCTACACGTGACAAACCTAGAACAACATTGTACAGAGGCTTCCATATGTAATATGAAATCTGCACCTATGTAAAAATGGATCATTTTTTCTCCCTACAGTTTCGATTTCTACCATTATCATGAATCCTATGGACGCTGCAGTGCTATACATCCATTTAGGCCTCCGGGTAAGTTATCATCACCCTGAGGTGCCACGCGGTAGCGTGGGTGTCATAAACTGAGACATGTTGTAATGGAACAGTTGCCAAAAAATCTCTCCCCCCCCCCACCCCTTTCGCTCAGACTTCATGAGGTACTGCGAGAAACCCCTTCCGTTCGTGTGTGAAAGGATGAACGTCACGTCTGTGGAGAACCTTGATCCAGAGCCACACCCAGCCGGCATGTCCTGTATCAACGGCTCCTTGACCTTCGGAGACAAGGTTTGGCATCAGTGGCGTTGCGATGCTTGGACATGCTCTCCTCTTTCCGGCACCTCAGTTTGTCGCTGATGCTCTTTTAGTTTTCTGCCCACATGCCCACTAAGAATCCGCCATAATCCACCATGAGCAAACCTGTGTGTGTATGTGCGTACGTAGTCTTTGTGTAGGAAGCACCTTTGTAGTTCTCAGTATTTCCTTGATGTTGCTCCTTAGTTGCATGGGATGTATGCTCTGACTTCACACTACTGCCCAGCTCAGTAAGCAATGATTACATTAAATGTAGAAAATAATCCATCCAACTTTCTTACAGTCTGGTACAGGATTGTGGTGAACTTGGGAAGCAGTGGACACAAAGCAGGGAATACCCTGGAAATGCAGTTACACAATCACACTTGTGTAAAACCTATTAACTGCACACAGCACAGAGATCCTCATTTTGTTTGATGAAGTTTTACATGTATGAATGTGTAGGTTGGTGGGAATGGAATGACTTGTAATGTAGATTTAAGTGATATGACAAAGCAGAGATGTCAGAGCATGAAGGGATCTTGTCTGTTTCTGCAGTGCTACACGGTGATCAAACCACTGTATCTGTCATTTGAACTGGCCAGTGATTACTGCCAATCACTGAAGGGCACCCTTCCTGTCATCTCCAGCCAACTAGAGCAAGGTCAGTGGGGTTCCCCAGCAGCGACCTCGGGATTCCGCGTGACAAACGCACAAGGCCGCACAAATCGACAAATCTTCTCCCATCTGTTTTCTTTCCCCCTCAGATTTCTTCACGTCCCTCCTTCCTGACCAGCCCATGAAGTTCTGGTTAGGCCTCAAACTGAATAAGTTAACGGGCTGGGAGTGGGTCGACAAGTCTCCAATCAAATTTATGAACTTTAACCCCCTGTTGGATGGATACTACGGACCTCTGAGAAGAAATGCAAGTGCCTTGTGCTGCCTGACATCTGTAGCCACACTTTGTTTGGTCTTCAACATTGACTCATGACATTTCCTTGTTTTCTCTCAGCTTCTAAATCCAGGGGGTATGGAAAATTGCTCCTATATAATCCGTGATCCTCATCCGGAAATTATGGGCACCTGGAACTATGTACCTTGTACAGACTATCAGTATGTCTCCATCTGCCAACATTACACAGGTAAACAAGCTAGTTAACTTCCAGGCAGTTAAGATAAGACATGTCGTGCCAAACTGTTACAGCATGAATGAGTTTGGTGAGTGTAGACCAGTGTTTCCCAGTCCGGTCCTCAGGGATCCACAGACAGTCCATGTTTTTGCTCCCTCCCAGCCTGGTTGGGAGCTGAGAGGGAGCAACAATGTGGACCGACTGTGGGTCCCCGAGGAACAGACTGGAAAACACTGGTCTAGATTATGTCACTCATTGGAGTGGTGAGTCAGACAGCATTGTATGGCCATGGTAAAAATGAATCCAGGTCTCGATCCCTTTTCCAGACAAACCGGAGAGTGTTCAGGTTCCCCAGGGTCAGTTTAAGGTCGGCAACCATACCTACAGAATCCTGCAGGGGAACCTGACCTGGTCTAAGGCAATGGAACAGTGCAAAGAACTGGACATGAACCTGGCCAGTGTGACAGAGCTCATCCAGCAGGCCAGCCTTAGCGTGACTGCCAGCAGAGCCAACATGTCGCTCTGGATCGGCCTGTACAGTGCAGATGTAAGAGATCATTTGTATTTTTTAAATTAGTAACATGTATCAATAAAGTATCAATTATTATTAGTATTATTAGTAGTAGTAGTATTATTAGTAGTAGTAGTATTAGTATTATTATATTATTATTATTAGTATGCCGAAAGAGGCATCAACGTCTGCCTCCTTGGATCCTTAAGTATTTGTGAACAATGCTTCTGAATTAACTGCTCTCCTGTTCCCAACCCCCCCACTCCAGAATTACAATTACAGATGGACAGACAACAGTCACGTGACCTTCAGCCGCTGGTCTCCTGAAGCCACGAGCGGGCGATGTGTCTACCTGGATACCGACGGCTTCTGGAAGGCCATGGATTGCGAAGCGGAGCTGCCGGGTGCGATCTGCCACATCCCGCAAGGTGAGGCTTGGGATAGAGGGACTGACAACAGAAACAATATAGCTGACTGTGGTTTATAGTCATGGGGTGAAGAGCTGGGATTGGTGTGTGTATATACAACCGCGGAAGAAATTAAGAGACAAACTATATTCTTAAATCTGCGTTTTTAAATCCTGGTTTAATCCTGGTTCTGCTGGCAGAGGCTACACTGAGCGTCAGGCTGCTTCCAGGCTCAAAATTTCTAAGACAGCAGTACACAAGAATAAGGTGAAATAGGAGACACTGGGAATGACCAAAAACCAGCCAGATAGAGGGCAGAAGTGACTTTCTAATGCCAGAGATGACTGTCAGCTTATTCAACGGTTCCTCGTGTATTGTAGGACGACATCAAGTGACCTTCAAAAGGAACGGGAAACATTAAGTGCAGGTGTGACGTGCACTGCTAGGACAGTTCATATCAGGCTCTTAGAAGTAGGACTGAAGTCCCATAAAGCCAGGAAGAAGCCCTTCATTAATGAGAAAGCGAGAACCAGGCTGCAGTTTGCAAAAAAAACATTTTATTCACAGATGGACACCTAAAAATTGAGAAATGAGTGAAACAAAAAATTGTGCTGTGGTCTCAATTTTTCTGCAGTCCAGTTGTATGTGTGTGTGTGTGTGTGTGTGTGTGTGTGTACACATACAAACATAAATATAAACTGTATATATGAGGAATTTTGTGCCTTATGCCCCCCCCCCCCCATCAATGACCCTGTATTTGATTAATTGATTAATTGTTGGAAGAGGAATGTCAACTTAAATTTAACTCAAAGCAGTCGTAACAGTACTGGAGGATTTTCTTTAGAAATGGCTGCCAGTTACAGTGCCGGTCAAACCCACTGAGTGACATAGACAGACACCTAGGGTGCCATTTCTGAGGGGCACCAACTTAGCCAGCCAAATTCACTGTGTCTCCAAGTATCTCGCTGCGACCTGCAGGAAGGACATCCAACCCGGCCTACCATACCTCATGTCAGTCATGCCGTTTGTTCAAGAAGCAGGTTGTTTTGCTTGATTTACTCATACCCAGCTTTACATTGATAGGCTACATTGCATTTGCAGTTCGTAAGGTTATCAGCTGCGATATAACAGTGTATGGATGGTACCACTGTGGCATTGCTAGTTAGCTAATAACTTGCCTTCGTGAAGTTGGAATGCCATATGAAGCATGCTGAACAGTCATTTGAGCAGCCGCTATAGTATTTCATGACGCATAAAGTCTTTAAGTTATCAAATTTTAAGCCTTGTTAATTTCACAGAGGCTATATTATCAGCAATTTGTTATTTACCTAGTTGTAGTTTGGTAGTTAGTTGTCTTTAGTCTTTTTGTATTTATTGAGAGCCATTGGAGTGTCTAGCAGAAACAAATGAAATTATCCTGGAATTAAAACTAAATATTTTTTTACTTAGCAACATAATTGGGCTGGTTGGATGTCTTCGGTCTCCTTCGACTCGCTCACATTCATGTTTTCAATCTTATCCTCATTGGGCCTCATTCGCCAATATTTTCTTAAGAATTCTCTTAAATATGTTCCTACGAAATTTGTTAAGAACAACCTACTTCGGATTCATGACGTGTCCTTAAGTAGCAGAATTGTTCGCACCTTTATTCTTAAGAATGATGAATCCCACATCTTCGTAAGTGAAAGCGCGTGCCAGTTTGTCCTAATTAGCATAGGGAAGCGCCCTGCAATTTCCCATAAAAGGGCATGAGACTGTAGGGCTGTGTGCAAGGAATGTCGAAGAGGCGCGCAGGCTGTGCGCCGGTTGGCACTAAGAGGAAAAAAAACTTCAGTAATGCTGAAGTAGAAGTATTAATATAGTAAATTCCCGTTATAGTGGACTCGCTTATAACGGAATATCATCTATGACGGAGGAGGTCCGCTGGTCCCGGCCGTGCGCCTTTAAAAACATGCAGAAAAAGCATCGGATATAGCGGACTGGCATATAACGGTATTTTGCTTATAACGGACAAACAATTTGGTCCCCAGGGCCGCTTTTAGCTGTAGTTTTGTTCAGCTATAACGGACATGCAGCTCCGCCTGCAGCGTGGCGTGCCGGTGATATCCAGCACAGATACGTAGTCGGGATTATTAATAGTCACGCATCTGGTCAGGTAAAGTTGGATTACTACATATACAATATAATAATCTATACCACAAGTGTGTCTGCTGAGGTGTGGCATGAGTAAATGGTGTCCTGTAGTTGTGTTCTGGGCATACAGCAACTCTGGATATAACGGACTTTGGATATAATGGACTGTTTTGCCAGGTCCCTTGAAGTCCGTTATAACCGGATTGTACTGTACAGGAGGTAAATGCAAATAGTTTAAGAACAAATTTGTTCGTAAGAACGGTTGGTGAATGAGGCCCATTGTTCCTTTGTCCCCATGTCATTTTTTTTTTTTTTACAGCTGTGGTCACTCCAGAACATAAGTCACCTGTGAAATGTCCCCATGTCAGCGGTGGGCCCATCTGGATCCCATTCCGGAACAACTGCTACACGTTAGGGGTGGGTTCTTCCAGGTGGTACGACACTGCACGGACGAACGTCCGCCAAAGATGCAAGAAACTAGGTACCTCAGGTTATTTGTTGTCTATGATAGGAACCTGACCCAAGTGATGTTTGTAAACTGTAGGAGTGATGCTAACAGCTCGAGTCATTGATTCTGTTTTCACAGACAAGAACGCAGAGATTCTAACCATTCGAGATGAAACGGAGAACAAGTTTGTGAAGGAACAACTCCTGCCTTTCAAAGATCTCGCCCAGTCTGTTTGGCTTGGACTTTTCAAAGACGAAAATGGTATACACAGTAGTGTTTTCTATTTTTGAAACCCATTGTATTTTCCAAATATAAGCTACTTTGCTTCCAAACACGCCCCCCCCCCCCCCAAAAAAAAAAAAATATATATATATATATTCTTTGGTACTCATACTTTTGGGGGGGTGGCTAAGCAGGTCTGGTGTTACTGGTGTGTTACAGGTCATTTAAATAAATAATAATAAGTAAATAAGTAATAATCATTTCTGGTCTTAAAGTCACTTTAGTAGTGATGGTATTGTGATGCATTGTAACCTGTAATAAAAACGTGTCTTCGTATTTCATTCTGTAGACAACAGGTGGAAGTGGTATGATGGCACCAATGTCCAGTATTCTAATTGGCCGAACGGAAGACCAGACGTGACAGGAAACTTCATGGTTGGCCTCAACCTCTTTGGGGCCTGGGAAGTGGTCACAGAATCGCTCTTTTCTCAATTCAAGCAAAGAAGCATTGTGGTCTGTAAAATTGACAACGGTATGTCTTATTTTTTTACCGAACAAAAAGAAAATAATGACAGATATTTTGTACTAAGTGAGCTTTTGTAACTGACCTGATGTTTTCCTGATGTATCTAGATCTTGGGCAAATATTTTCTGTGGAGGGCCAAATCTGAGCGTTTTTCATGTCTCATGAAAACCACAATAGATTTGTCAGATTTTACTATACATTTGTTATTAATTCAAAGAAGGCCATTTTAATGACCACTCAGGACAGTAAAATAGCTCTGGGCTGCTTTAATTGGGCAGTACAGGGACTCAGTGTGTCACACTCATTCTTCTCTGCTCTGCCTTTCCGTGCTTGCAGTTTGCATGTTCTTCCCATTTTCCTTCTTGCCAGATAACTCAGTTTCCTCCTGTGGTTAGGAGACTCAGTGTCTCTGAATTGCTCATTGTCTCTATCCGTTAGTGTGTCCTCTGAAGAACTGGTATCTTGCCCAGTGGGGATGTTTGCCATCACTCAAATCCTGCATTTACATGGGACCCCCAAGGTTTGAGGGCCCCCTGTTGGCCTCAAGCAGTCACCACACTGGGGTGGGGGTGGGGAGGGGCACCAAAGTTACTTTTTGAATGGGCCCCCAGAGACAAGAGTGGTTGGAAGATGAATGTACCTAAACAAGCAATACATTTTAATGTCTTAATTATCGAAACACTGTCATTAAAATTAATGCTGTTTTTGTCTTCTTGTTTTTTCGTCAGACCCGAAAGAGCAATATAGGACATCTCTAGAAGACCTGGGGACCTACGGCAACCTGAGTTACACCATCATCCAGAAGAAGCTGACTTGGTTTGAGGCTCTGCGCGAGTGCCATAAAACCGGGGCCCACCTGGCCAGCATCCATGACTCCACCCACGACAGACATCTGGAGCAGATCTCCACAGTCGATGGCTTCCCGCTGTGGATTGGCCTGTCCAGACAGCAGGTACATCCTGGTCGGGGAATCCCTATTTAAGACACTCTTACCATTTCCCAGAATTCCATTTTCTGATATGGTCAATAAGTAATTTGCAATTTATACATTGGAACCTCTCAAAATCCTCTTGTCGATGGATCAACATCTGTGACTTCGCTTCTGCTCTCTCTGGTGTATGAGTAGAATAGGCAAGCGTGTCAGTAAGGTATTTCTTTAAGTAATACTGTGCAGTCCTTATGAAACATATGGTAACATATTGTAAGCAATGTGATTCCATGCACAGACAACACACTCAGAGTTGTGTTAATGACTAAAAGCATAGACATAATGAATAATAGACACCTACTGCAGCGTGAACCAACTCGAGCGTTTAACTACCCAAGTGGTGCTCACAGAATCCTTATAATGACAGCTTATGTGCTTAGCGGAGCATGTCCCTGCATTTGCACTGCAATTCTTAGGTGCTTCTGAGCACTGAAAACATTTGCTTTAAAGCCGTTAAGTTATTACTTCTGAATGTGTGCCCTGCAATGGACTGGGATCCCATTCAGGAAAATGATTTTTTTTTTTACATAAAACTCTCTACATATGGCCCTAGTTTGATGAATGTAAAATGGTCACACAACCCGTGTCAGTTTCACATATAAAATTCGTCCTGTAATTCATCAGTATTGATCATTACAATCTTAGAAAAAGTTCTGTATTAATGGCAGAAGTCTCCCTGTTTTCTTAGATGAATGGCTACATGACTTATGAATGGTCTGATGGATCCGCATACAACTACGTTCCAACTGAGTTCTTGGACTTTGAAGACACAACTAGCAGCTGCGTGTCGATTAGCGTGAACGGCTCATGGATACAACGAGACTGTCAGTCTCAGCAGGAAGGAACCATCTGTTACATGAACAACATTGAGAGTGAGCACCTGATCAGTTCTAGAATTGAATAGAATTTGGTAGGGCTTCATAATTAAACAATATGAATAAAAGGTTAAAATTGTGCCTTACAGCCATAATCTGGCCACCAGTGGCGGGAAAGATAGATGGTTTTTATTTCTGATTTACAGGGTCAGACCCCCAGCCCATCTCTGCGTCACATAGATGTCCAGAGGGAAACAATGCATCTCGGTGGATTGAGTACAGGGACCACTGCTACGCATTCAGTATGACATTCTTCAACTACAGCATCTACACGATGGACAGTGCCAAGAGAATGTGTCAAAGTTTGGGTGCGTGTGCTTTACGTTTCCAAGGGCTGGCGATGACGAATCAGTATAACATTCATCTTAAACAGACAGTAAACTGAAAATTGTTGCGTTTGTTGAATGAGTCGTGATTCCGCTTTTCTGGGAATCAAACATGGAGGTGTTTACACATATACACTCTTCTGTTGCCACAGAAGCCTCGTCTCAGCTCCTCACCATACAGGACAGGGAGGAGAATGACTTTATCTCGAAGTACCTGTCAGAGAACCCCGTCCTCACCAGCAGAGTCTGGCTCGGCATGGATGTAGACTCCAACGGTAAATGTTCAAGACTTACTACCTCTGTGGGATATGCTTTATGCTAACCTTAACCCTAACTAGTATTATGGTCACATATAGTCTTTGGTAAAGGCCTTTATTTTGTTGTACACATGCTCTGCATTATATGACAATCAGACACTGCTCCAGCTCTGAAATGTTCGATGGGCCACAGGATTATCTAAGAGGGGTGGGGGGGATGTAGTTGGCCGCATGGTCTCGCTCATGTGCTGTTGATTTGTGCTTCAGATGTGCGTTTGGTGGTTCCTGATGCTTTGTCTCTTTCTGTTTGTAAGGGTTGCATAGAAATCAGCTTTTCTAATGAGCTTTTGACAGACACTGAGTCTCAGGGAAATGGCTTTGAGTCTGTCAAAAGCATAGCCGCTAAACGGTTTTTTAAAATAGTGACCAAAGGGGTATTGAAACTTTCTAAATACCAATTTGCTGAAAATTGCAGTGTCATGTATTTGGCCGCAGGGCGGGCCAAGCTTATGATTGGATGGTGCAAGCCGGAGAATGATAACAATAAATTTGAAATCCGTTCAATTCAATTCAGTCCAGTCCATAAAGGTGTCATGGATGAACCAAAGTTATGGGGAGTTCCTTGACCACATGATTGTGCTTTAGTACAATTTCTGATGTCAGTGCAGGTAGGAGCCCATTATAAATGACTGCCTGAAGCATGCTGTTTGGGGTTCTCCTGCTCGGAAATGCGCTATGGATGATCAGCATCCCTTCTGCCTCCGCCACTGACTGCACAGTGAACGGCTCCACTCACCCCAGCACTTCCATCTCTCCATCTCTCTCCACCTCCTTTCTTGGCTCCTCAGGTGAGCCGGTCAGCTGGTCGGATGGCTCCAGCCTGCAGTTCTCTAACTGGGATCGGACAGGTGAAACACACACGCACCTGAAAGAACGCTGCGCGGTCCTTTTGCCGGGAAAACAAGGGGCCTGGAGACTCGTCGGCTGCAAGGACACGCACAGTCGCATCGTCTGCAAGATGCCCAGCTGTGAGTGTTGACCTTCGTGACGAACCCAAAATAAGAAATCCAGTATTATAATACTGTGTTATGGGGCCATGACAGGTACCAGGCTGGTACAAAGCGATCATAACTAAGGGTGAGATTTGCTGGGAGAAATAAAAAGAGATATTTCAAGTCTTTGTGGCTCAATGCTGAAGATCTTTTAACATTGCTCTGCCTCAGAGATACACCCTTACTTACTCCTATTGTCCCTCCCTCCCTCTCTCTCTCTCTCTCTCTCCCCCAAAGGGTCAGGAAGAACAAATGTAGTCCTCGCCTTCTTCCTCATCATTTTTATAACGCTGGTCACCTCTCTGCTCATCCTGCTGTACAGGAGGAACAGGTCACGGTTTTTTTCCACGGTGCGTTACCAAAGGCAATTTGACAGAGCCGACTGCACCAGCATTGTAACACAACTGGAGTGAGCAGTGATTTTTGCACTCAATCAAGGTGAAAACTCAGTTTCAAAAGCACCATAAAGCAAAAAGACTACAAAACTTAAGCTTTTTTGGTATGTCCACCCTTAATAAAAAAATTAATAATGGTCAGTTCTTGACAATATCTGGTGTTACTATGCAATCAATATTTCTTGTGCGTTGTGGAGTAACTCCGGCGAATACTGCAAACTCTAGATTTTACATGGCATTATTAAGTAATGATCAAGTGTAAATGGTGTTTGGAAAAAAATTGCGTATTGTTCATGCTGTTTTTTCTGTTCGCAATGCTTTCATCTTCAACAATGTCAAAGCCCCCTCCCCCTATCAAAACAAACATGGCTGATTGTCTCCATCGGTTATTGTCTAAATCCTGATCCCCGTTTAATCATTTAAAAAAAGAACGTGGGATAATCAAGTGGGTTCTCGTTCAAGCATGATAAAACTGAAAGCTGATTTCTAAATGAATGTTACAGCTGAAATGTATTTTTCGTACCTTTTTATGTGTTTACTTTTATGTCGAAATGTTCAATTTTTATCTGTGAATTGCATCGAATTGCACTATTGTCGAGCTGATCGTTTTCCTTTTGTACATTTTGTAAATATTTAAGCGACGACCATACCTTCGACTGGTTATTAACACTGGAAGCATTTCTCTGACTGTAAATAATGTTCTTTATTTTCCTGTATCAACTTAATATAACACTGAAGAATAAACTGGTCTTCTATATTTCTGCTCTATACATTTCTGTTGTATTATTAACCCTCGTTATCTTTGCCTTGTTTTCAAATATTTGTAGGCTGAAGATAAATATAGGCTACTGCCATTTTTTCAGTAATATAATAGACTGCACGTAACAAAATGTTACTGGGGTGTGAAGCAAAGCGGCACTTCCCACTCCCGGAGGCTGGGTGGACGGTGCGTGACGCGTTATTACATTTCGGCCTTGTTGGTCGAACGGGGAAAAAGTTTGTTCTCAGTTCTGTTTCCCCTCCGCTGAAAACATGGGCTCCAGGAGGCGATGTCGCCCGTCCTTCTTATGCAAACTCGTTGCTTTTGCGCTCTGTTGTAGTTGCTGTTTTGGCGGCGGTAAGTAATTAATCTTACTTATCTCACAATTATTTATTACCTTATATATCGCAGTCAAGCATGCTTTTACGCATTTTGTAGAATGATTGGAGAAAAGTTACTGAATTACAAGACGTTCGTAAATTAACTACTCAACGTTAACTTAGGCTATATTTTATATTATACATTGTATTTGATAATGTAGGGTTACTGTGTCCTTGGCGTAGCATAAACATACCCGTCTCGTATGTGAAACCCGTTACTCGGCTTCTGTTTGCAATTTTTATCCATCGCGCCTATAACTGTAGAAATACTGGGCAAAAGTTTAATACTGCGTTTGTTCAATATGTCAATGTGTGGTGTTTTGAAGTAATAGAAGCTTGGCGGTCAGTAGGCTTGTTGTTTAGTTGTCGTTGCTTGTGACGTTTAACCAGCTGGTTTGATGTAACCGGGTTAGAAAAAAAGAAGTAGCTTCTGTTTTATATCGGACTCAATTAGTGAAGTTCTTGCATATTTCATAAACGATCTTGGTTTGGCAAATAAAGCTGAAATAGAAAAAAAATCGCAAGGCACCTAAACATTTACTCAAGTCTCACAATACAAAGTTTTGCCAGCTAATCTTTTTTATATATAGTTAACAATTAATCTGACAGCCGTTTTTTTCTTTCGGTAGTACGAAACTTTTCGCAGAATCTGAATAAAATGTCACTGGTATTGGTAAGTTTTATGTAACATGTTAGTCATGTTTGAAAAATGGAATTATATATAGGAACACAGAGGTATTACGACATTTTATTTCAGGATACGTTTTAAAATGAGCGACGTGCAGTCATGAATCGGTCTGGTAAACAGTAATAGTAATAATAATTATGTAATAATAATCGGTCTGATCCGGAGACACGGCGTTTTAGCTGATACGGCTGAGAACAGGCTTTTCAAGTACTAAGTTGACAAATTTATATATGCTGTGTGTTGTTGATTTGTATTATTACGTTTTCGAAAAATTGTTTTGCTTGAAATTTATTCAGCCTTGAATGTTCACATTACTTATACGTCTTATAAGTAGTTATACTTTTAAGTTTTCATGCATTTTAGTTAAACATGTTAGGGTGAGACTGAAATAACTGTAGTCTGTGTGGAATTAGCAAATCGCGTTTCTGGGGTGAACTGGCAACTGTCTGTGGGGGGGGGGGTTTGCATAGATCACATTTGAGGACCAAATTGGCCCCAAAGTGTAGTAAAACCTGAAATTTCCCTACTTTTGGGGACATCTTTTGAGGTCCCCATTTGGATAACCTCAGTTTTATAAAAATCTGCGAATGCAATCAAAAAAATAAAAATGACAAAAGTCTTGTATTTGGGTTGGTTACTTATGATTAAGGTTAGGGATGGGTAGGGGTTAAGGGTGTTGTGATTGGGATTATGCTTTTTCCCATAGAAATGAATGGACGGTCCGCATTTAGATAGGAAGACCAACTTGTGTGTGTGTGGATTATGTTTATATTACATTTTGGGGAACATTTGGTCCCCATAAAACCTATTATTTTGACATTGTGGGGACCATTTTTCAGGTCCCCACAAAGAACTGTGAATGCAACCAAAAAAGCAAAAATGCCAAAAGTCGTAAAGAGTAAAGGGTGGGTTTCCTTCAATGAGCCCTGCACCTGCTGAGCGGGGCACCCAGGATACATGTGACACAGCTGTCACCTTGACAGGACACAGCGAGTCTTGCCTAGCCTTTTCAAAGCCATCAAGTCAGGGGTAACTTTCGTCCCTGACTCTCGGCTGATGATCTTGGCTGGTTCCCTCCTCAGAGTGTCCCGCTGACGGGCGCATGTGGGTACCTTTTGGGAACAGCTGTTACCATTTCGTCCATGGGGAAGAAGAAGACGTCTTCAAGAGCTACAGCATCGAGAGGGCCAAAGACCTCTGCCACGGATATGGTAGCGTGATACTGCCATTAGTCAACCAATTCTAACACACATACCCTCCTATCTGGCATTATTTTGAACAGTGTTGCCATATTGATTGTGTCTTCCTCTTCTCAACAGGCCTACTGACTGTAAACAGCAAGGAGGAGAACATGTTTGTCATCAAGTACAGCTCCGAAGTTTGGAAAGGCAACAGAAATGTGTGGCTTGGGATCTACTATGATTCTGAGAGTGAAGGTAACTACATGTGATCACATACTTTGAGTGGATTATTGAACAAAGCATTTTTCTGTTGGCCACATTCCTTCACTAAGCATTGTGTAATGCACAGAACAGAAAGAGGATGTTTATTTGTAAATGTGGGTGGGTGGGCGGGGGGGGGGGGGTGTAATATTTGTTCCTAAAAGTCTCCCTTGTGCGTGAGAACACCTAGCATTTTCTCTCCATGATTTCTCCTGATTCGAGATATACATGCAGTTTTACTGGATTATTTAAAGTTGAAGCGGATATCAAGTTCAAGCCATGGAAAAAAAAATATCATAGGAGTCTCATGAAAAGCAATACGGCTCCACTATAGGAATACATCAGTTGTAGGGTTGTGAAAGGTTATTCGTTGTATAGGAAGGCATCAGTGCAGGTTAATGACTGGAATGCTTTTTTGGATTTTTGCTTCAACTTACTGATCTGAAGAAGAAAGTCTTGCCCAATGTTGTGGTTATTGGGGGAGTTTGCCAGGAAGCTGTAAGTGATCATCTCGATGTGACCCTCCCCCTCTCCCGTCACGGGGCCTGTGTTTTCGCAGAGCTGGTGTGGCAGACGGAGGAGCATCTAGATTTCACCAACTGGGGCAAATACTCGGATGACTTGGTCAGCATGGACACGTGTGGCGCCCTGAACGCCTCCAGCGGCATGTGGGACTTGGTCAGCTGCGAGGAGACCTCAGAGAACGGCGTGGTGTGCGAGACACTGCAGGGTGAGGGGCTGCCACCAGGGGGCGCATCCATCTCACACAGAGATGGAATCAGAATCGGAATCCCTTTATTTGCCGAGTACAAGAAGTGCGAGCCGTCTGTTTTGATTCATGGCGTATACAATTATACCTACAGTCAAGACAGAAATACAAAAGATAATAAATGGAATAAAAAAGGAAAATAAAAGTGGAAATAGATGTGCAAAAACGAAACATATATACAGGTGATGGCTTAATGGGCTAAGTCTCTGTGCCTGTGATCAGAAGGTTGCTGGTTCGACCACCGGCCTCAGCAGAGCAGTCGTGTGTCTGTGGGCCCTTGACTTGAGCTACAGGGATGCCGCATGCTAGCTGACCCAACACTGTCCTCAAAGCTTGCTCTCACCTCTGAATGTGTCTATGACTCATGGAGATCAAGATGGCGTAGGCAAGAAGGGAATTTCTACAAAAGGATTCATGCAGTATCATTATTCTATTCTATTGAAATTCACAAATTGGCATCATTTGAAATTGAAAAATATCGACTCGTTGTGTTAGAAAGGTCATCATAACGTGATCCTTTGGCTGCCAATACTGATATTTTCCATTTCCTCTTTCAGAACCAGAAAAGCCCAAAAAGAGTAAGTAGCCATTATAATTACCCATAGGGAGTTTCCTGGTAAGTTCAGCCTTAACCCTTTTCCTGCTACTCTTCCCTCCCAAGGTAACAGCTGGCTCCTCTCAGCTCTGGTCATCCTCAGCGTTGTGGTCATCTTGGGAATCTCGGCCGTCATCTGGTTCATGCAGCAGAGGCACAGTTTTGGCCCCGTACTCTTCACCGCGTTCGAGTACCACCCGCCGTTCCGGGCCCTCTCACCCGACGAGGCCTGTCTCATGGAGGTGGAGGAGACGGGGCCCCTGCCCTAATGAAGCCCCTCCCCCAAATCCCCATCTGACCAATGGAAGTAGGCGGCAACTTATTGCATCACAGGAAGTGACACTTGGCTTTCAGAAGCATTTGGGTTCAAATTTCTGTTTCTGGTATATAGCAGGGTAGGGGGTGTGTTGGGTGGGGGTGGGGGTCCTGCACCAGGTAAGGACTGCCCTCACCTCGCAGTTGTCAGGGTGTTAAAGGGGCCTGTTTTCAATGCTGGCTTTTTCAGTGTCGCATTTCTCAGAAACGACACTGCATTTTAAATATGTATTTGCCATCGATTTTTGCTACATAGCCATATTTTGACTTGTTACCCTTTAAAATAGGTGCCCTTCAGAATCAGTATTCTTGCACTGTTACGGGTAAAGCTGGTGTTTTTGTAAAATGTGAAAAAAAGTTTGTGTGTGTCAGACTAGGCTTGGAAGCAGTACTAGAGATCAAGGAGCTTAAGTGTTTGAAATGCTGTATACCCAAGTGCACTGCGCCCACTGTACAGTATATTATTGGGGATTTAGCATCCAGTCGCTGCTGAGATGATTTTTTTGGGTTCTTCGGATAAAATGCACCGCGTAAACCTCTTTTGAGGCGCTGTGGCGTCACATTCCTGGATTGCAGTTCTCGTTTAATTGTGATAATGCAGTAAAGCAGCTAAACGTTTGAAATGTAAAGCCACAGAATATCGCATTCAGGCTCACGCGGGAGGGTGTGTTTGTGCTGTTTAACGTTTAACATTCACGTGACCGAGAAGCTTTGGCTGTCAGCGGTTTGATGGTTTTTGAGGCGGGATGGGATTGTGTTCAGTCACTGTGTTTTTAGTCTGTATGCAGTTATTAATAAACGGTTGCCGGGTGGTAATCGGAGTGCTCCTTTAAATTTCTTCTGCATTTCTGTTGATCCACGCAGCTAAATCCATTTCAAGTAGTTTTCATTCCGGAGAGAAAATAAGTGTAAGTGTAGCTTTAAAAAAAAAAAAAAAATCCATCACATCTTAATCATTAAACCATTAGGACAAAGGTTAAGTCAAAGGATGGGTAAATGAACAAGAACGGAATCCATTTTTTATTATCTCGTTAAAAATACAGGGTCGAACAGTGTGGAGAGTTCTCACATTTCCTCCTCTGTGCATACTGTGAGAAAGAATGCATCGTACATAATCAAGTGTCCTCGAGGAGGGTCTGGCTTCTCCTGCCGGCTTCTCCTGGTGGAGGGCTGGAGCAGGAGAGGGGGTGCCCGGTTCCAAGGCCGAGGCGGCCGCAGGGCACAGTGATTTTGACTGCGGTAGTAGTTTTAAAGCACTTGTGGCATTTAGAAGTCACACAAACAATTCACATAAATGGTTAAGTAGCAACTAAAACATTTCCCAAAAGCATTTCCTTATCTTTATAAAACACTCATTACGGCTAGAATTTTCTGAACGAGTTCTTGCCCTTTTCCCCTAAAACATCTATATAGACTTTACATATAAGCTTATCACCACAGCATGAAATGCAGTCCCGATTAACCAGCCGTTACTCAGCAGCGCTCTTCCTCATCAGAGTCACCAAAGTCGACGGATGGACTGTTCTGCCGTGCCTCCTCTTCCTCAGACTCCCTGTAAGCCCCTGAACGAGAGAGAGGAACATTAGGTAGGACAATACTAGTCTATTTATCGAAATTCTCGATGTACGGCCCCGGATGGACCCTCATCCAAATTAGAGGGACAGCATGTTACGGAGGCCTTTTGTGACACCTTTGTCACCCCGGCCTGGTTAAACGTTGCAACATAAAGCCGTCGTCATGAATCATAGTGGCTGAAAACCCAGTTTATGCTTTTGTATCATTTTTGAACAGTTCACAAATCACTTAAGTGACTTTCCCAGTACATCTTGTGAAACACACTCCTTTTTCAACAACCCCCCCCCCCTCCCCAGCCACTTTGAGATTACAGTGAATGACGGAGAGTCGAAACGTACTTTCAAGACTGTCCATGTGCTCACGCAGCGTTCTCGCCAGGTTGAAAAACTGAGCGAGAGAGGGGGGGGGGGGGGAGGAAGACATTTTACGGGGAGACGGAGCTCAAGCACACATAAGACTGACGTTTCCGCCGGTATAGTCACACAAGCAGCACAGCATCTCCGGGGCAACGCGGCCCGGTCCGCCCCTTACCCCGACTTCGTTGGCGATGCCCAGCGTGTCGGAGAAGCGCTGCTCACACAGGTGCAGAAGGACCACCAGGTACAGCCCACAGCTGATGAACTCGTACTCAGACTGTTCAGGGGAGGGGCCACAATAAGATCGTGTGACTCACCTATAAATTATACCACCCCCCGCCAGTCCACATTTATTTTCTGTTCGATTGGCTAAACACCTGATTTTACCTTTTGGCTGGGGGGGGGGGGGGGGACTATACAAAGTATTACACTTGCTAGTCTAAAAAAAGGCCTTCATTGGTATTCGTCTTACATCCATCTCTTAAGGGTCATAAAAATGGCAGAACCATGGACGATAACACCGATTTAAGTGTTTGTGAATGGGAAGATTTTATATGTTGCTGTGATTTTGTATATTAATGTCACACAGACCGGAATAAGCAGAACCAGTGTTTGCAGGGGGGAGGGAGGGACACTAGCTTCAGATAACTAACACGTTGCTCTAAGCTGGCCTGTAAGTGACGTTATCTATCTATCAGTTTTCGGTTGGGTAAAACGCAAATTCAGTTAGATGACCCCAATTGTGCATCATGGTGAAACTGGTTAACAATAATATGAAGCTTATTGTACTCTGTCTATGAAGTTCTTCAAACACAACACAATGGGAATCTTACATTTAAGTGGCATTAAGGAGGCTTAGAAATGCCTTCTAATCTAACTTGCCTAAACCTGCAACAGCAGACTGTTGCGTTATCTGGCTGTACATATGCTCAGCAGTGTAGGGGCAGAGTAGCGGCATTGGTGCTGAGTAAGAGCCTCAGGAGCGCCAAGCGCAGCTCGGAAATGACTCGCTGACCCTCTCATGGGTCCTGTGCAGCTCGTTGATGTCAAAGTCCTCGATGTCGAGCTGCAGCTTCTCCCTGCACAGCTCACAGGTGGTGATGGCCTCCAGGCTAGAACCTGGGGGGGGGGGGGGTGGAAGGTCACCTTAAGGCTGCGTCTCAATACTGGCATCTCCACTCACCTAGATCTGTGCATTCTGAAGATGCAAACTGAAAATCCGTCAAAGGAAAAATCAGTAGATACGTAGGACAAAATAATTCGTTCTCATAAAGCTAACTGACGGGAAGTCCATTCCACGCTGAAGTACGAGATACGGATCTTAATCTCGCCGAGTGATAAATAGAAAGTATTATTCATCTGACATCCATTAATGGAAATACACTCTGTCCACAATTCAACTCTGCTGATAATTTCTGCAAAACTAATGGAAACGGGGCTAATGTGAGTGTTTACCGGCGCCCGTAATACCTGAGCTGATTTTAGCAAGCAGCCACTTCTTCATGCATTCCTGATGGACATACTGGAGGCTTCCTGTACACTGGCAGGGTTCGATCAGCGGGTCGGGGGGGGAGTTGTGTCCCATTTGACAGATGCGGCAGAGTTCCCCCTCCTCCTCATCAGAATCCTCCAACAGCAGGCTAAGGAAATGGGGGGGGGAGGCACAATTTTTGGTCGAATTACTTCAGATTTAGCCTAACTCATTGTTCATTACAGCTACATATACCTACATTCCTGTCAGTACATAATTAAATGGTGGCTGATTAATTACAATACAAATTTGAGGACAGCCTAATTAAAGTATGTTAGCTCTCTCTGTGGTTTTGCTGGTTACCTCTCCTGTATTTTCTTCACTCTCTCTGGATCTCGGGACGAGGTGGGCTTCTCCTCCCTTTGCTCTTCAGAAGGGATCCTTCTAGGCGCCATCATGTCGATGGTGAGCGCCGCATTCCCACTGGCGCCCTCCAGTGGCGAAGGCATGGAAAGTCGCAGCAAGGATCTGGTGATTCCAGATAGATCTTGGTCTCCCCCTGTGTGAGGGGGTGCTGCTCCTGCCCCTCGAGGCTCTTCCTCCTCGTCCTCCTCCTCGGTGGCGTTGATTCCCGAGGCATGCGTCGTCAACGGCGGGCACCGTGAGTTCGGGAATGCCGTGGCGGACATGGAGAGCGCCGTCTCATCTCGGCCCTCCCGCCTCCTTCGTGGGAAGAGCGGGGCGCACCGGTTCCTGAGAGATGACGACAGCCAGGAGCCGGAGGCCCGTGGAGACTCCGGTTCCGACTCCGTGCTGTTCCCCCACGGTACAGGCGGCGTGCTCTGGCGTCTGCGGCGGAGGAAGGGCAGCCCAGGTGAAGGATCGTCCAGACTCCCTAACCCTCCTCTCTGGAGGCTGCTGCCAGCCTCATTGGGAACGGCGGCGGAGCCAGAACCGCCAGAGTCCTGGGAGGAGCGTCTGGAGAACAGGGTGGAGGACATGCTGCTGGCCAGGCGAGACAGCAGCGGCTTGGTGCCATGGCGCTCCGCGAGGTCGCTGGGCCGCCTACGAGGGCGATACAGTGGGGAGACGCCGGGAGACCTCTCAGGGAGGCTGTCCGTCCAGTCGCCTGACCGAGACGTCCGAGTTCGTACCCGAGGATCCACTGACGATTCCCGGGGCTGCTCAGAAGCATCGCTGCACGAGTCGTGGGAGAGCCAAGATGGCTGATAGTCGGAGGGCAGGCGGTGAAGGTAAGAACCACTCATTCGACTGGAGGAGACGCCCTCTTTGGGCCTCGCTCCTTGTGCGTAACAGGAAGTGACACGCTCCTGATCTGAAATACCCACAGATAAAAAGAACCGGCCCTTAATATTTAATATCGTCAAATGTCAAACAACTACCAGCACACTTTGTTCCAGACATCTATCTTATATTCACAGGAAATACAGGAAGGACCATGAGCAAGTCAAGTTCGGCCTAATAAGCAATTCATGATTTAAGTAACGGTAACCAGCTCTGAGTGACGTTCGTCATTCAGAAAGTATTACAGCATCAAACCCACAAAAGCATCATGCATACATCACTGAAAGAAAAAGTGACAGTTTACCCCTTTACTTCCGAATAACTTAATCATTTCTTTAAAAAATTTATTAGCCAGTATTTAACCAGCTGTAGGGCTTGGTGAATGTGTTCTGGATTAGCCTGCAGAATACATTACAGGTTTTGTTAGTTTTTGTCTCCCTATCATATATTATAGATAATTTGTCAGTCATATTTGTATTCAAATTTATTTATTTTTTTACATCTCGTCTTCAAACCTTTAACGGTGCAAATAAGACCAACGTGAACCAGAGTGTGATCTTACCGTACAAAATACCGTAAATAACATGTATCACCCAACCCCCACGCCGATTCTCTCCCCAGTGTTAGTCATGTCGGGCTTGGCTGGATGCAGCCTCCCCTTGCCAGCCAGGAAGCAGATGACCACTGACGCACATGCCCCTGATTCACCCCCCCACAGCACCCTGTCCTCCTTCCTGTCGCTGCAAATCACGATCTCATAGAACCCCCCCCCCCACACACACACACACACACACACACACACACACAACCATGGGCCCCAAAATTATTGAAGTAGCACAAAAAGTCTACAGCTATCTGAGGAATGAAATGACGTGGCGCAGGGAGACGTCTGAAGGCCCACTGGCTGGTCACCGAGATAAATCAGGCTGATTTAAGCTGCCCCCTAAACCTAACGCTCCACCATGGTCTGTGACTTAGCCTTAGCCCCAGCCTGCCCCTTGGAGCCTCTGAGCCTAACTCCAGAAATCTCTCTACTATAAAAAAGAACAGCAGGGCGGCGCCAAACCCTCGAGGGGTATCACACGGACGCACTCTGAGAGGTGAACAGGCTAGTGGTTCTGCTCTCCGACAATCCCGCGGCGTGGCCCACCGGACCAGAGAGGCTTCGGTCCGATCTCTTGCGAAGCTCTCGGCGAGACCAGAAGCCCTCAGAGGAAGATGATGATGATGACGACGACGAAGATGTCGACGACCTGGAGGGAGGGCTGCGCGCCAGCCATGGTGAATCTGCACAGGAGGAGGTCATCTGTCATTCAACTGCACGTTCGAGAAACTGCAGCTTAACCAACAGTGACTCAACTGTCAAGGCTAATTACACTGCAAACATAAATTACTTAAGTATAATAAGTACAATATATGCTTCAAGATTACCGATTATTATCTAGCGGGCAAGCTATCTGTCACTCTACATGAAACCCAGAACAGATCCACATGAAAATGACTGTTCTGCTTCAATGATAGATGGAGATCCAGGCAGTGCTTAGGACAGTACCGGCGCTGGAGTAATGGCCGCCCTCCAAGGATGAACGGGAATCCCCGGAACACGATGCCCTGCCGGTGCCAGACAGCGCGGATCTCTTGCGGTCTGCATCTTGCTCGGTGTACATCCCCTGCTGCGTTTCAGAACCCCTCTGACGATAACACTACCACGAGAAATGGTGTCGGAGTTAGACGGAGCGTGGCCGGCTACGGAGTGGCCCAAACAATGAAGATGGAGGACAGATATTCAAATTGTGAGATCTAAAGGCATTTGTGCCCTACCTGTTTGCTTCTGCTTCCCCCAGACTCGGTCCACGTGCCGTCACATGATGCAGAGGCGGAGCTAAGGCGTGAAGGGCGTCTCCATGCAGGATGACGGCCCTCTGGGCCACCTTGGTTTTTGGATGAATCGTTAAATCTTGGACTCTGCGGGAATGGCAAAGAAGACTGTCACATTTTCTAAGACCCCGGACACAGGAAGTAAAGAGCAGATAATATGGAAGCATGCGTAGGAGACAGCTGACAGCCACATGCGATTTTCTCAATATCATATTTTTGCAGTTTCCACACAGACTGTTTGGTTGGCGATTGACCTTACAGTTTGAGCCACTTAAATATTATTGGGAGGTAACTTTGTTTAAATATTCACCTACCTAGATAATGATGATAATCACAGATAAGGTAAATCCATTTGGAACACGATAGCTAATCTTAAGTAGTAGCTAGTTAGCCCGCAGTGGCTCAGTGCCACACCCCACCTGTCATGAAGCAGACAACCAAGCAGAGCCCAGTCATGTCGTGCCACTGCAGCCTCAAGCATCACCCTACTGTAGCCAAGTGTCGATCCTCCGCTTTTTTACCCGTCTTTTAACCATTTAGGATTCATTCTCATACAACATGGCAACCGCTCGTTTGTCAGCTACAAACACCCAATGCCATAGTGACTCGGTTTCGGCAACAATCCTACACAACAACCATATTATGGGCTGGGATCCCAAGCAGACTTTAAATAATACATTTTCAAAAGCACAGAAAGGGTAATGTGAGAAGGAGCACATGCAAAGCCGCCGCTCCGAAAAGGACTGCAAGCTGGCACACAATGAACACACAGGGACACACCCAGAAGTGCATTTCAGACAGTCTGTTACTTCTGAGTGATACAAGCCGCGCTGAAGTCACAGGCACAAAAAAACAAGTTAATTCTAGAAACCAGAGTGAGAACTTTGAGCCGCATTCAACCGTGCCAAGATATATCTTGACCGGTTTCCTATTAGTCGCTATCTGAATAAGTCCTAAATTTAACAGTGGTCTTTCAGTTCTTTAGATACCCCTGTAATTCTTTTTTAAATTTGCACACTTTAAGTTCTTAAATGCACAGGCCTAATTCTTGAAACTACGCATCATTGACGAAAGAACAGCTGTAAATAACAATCGTATAACAGACTAGTCAATACTCAATCCAGACACACGGTTCCTTGACACAAGCAATGCGTTCGGATTCTGATCCGACCTCCAGGCATCATATTAACAACAAAAAATTTACTAGTGTGGATTGAACGAAAGACAATGTCTGCAAGAGCGTACGCAATACCTGGGAATCAGAGTCGAGCTTAAACGGGTGTCCTCTGGTATGCGGATCGCAACCCAGCACACGATCTCGGCAGTAGAGCTGACTGGTCGGCGAGGAGGAAGAGGACATCGCATTGGACTTGGGAGTACACGTCAGCCAACGAGGTTTGGAATCCATCTCTGACGCCAACAGAAAGAGGGGAACACAATATATCAAAAGACATTAATTACAGTCAAGGAAATAGCATTTCCCAATTTTAACACTCTGTTCCTAGGTTTATAGATGCATGCTAACTAATCAGGCGTTTACAGATAAGCAAATTAATCAGTGTGGATTATAAATTACAAATTTTGAAAAGACATTTATAATAATATATGGCAAAAGCATTTCTGCTTTGGGATTCTTTAACTTGTCTCCTTGATGCTGAAAAGCCATTTCATGTAAATGCACTATTGAAGGAAGACAATTATGAATTATGAGTACAATAATGCAGTGTGTAACAAGCAGGAATACGATGGTGTGCAAAAAGGGAAAAAATGCCCAATAACAATTCTACTACTACTACTACTACTACTACTACTACTACTAATAATAATAATAATAATAATAATAATAATAATAATAATAAACAAAAACTTAAAACACTGAAATGCAGTCAGGGGTGAAACATGTTCCCCAGCACAGAGAAACAAAATTAAACTTTGCACCAGCACCTAAGATGGAAGCTTGGCTGTCCCTTTTACACTTAAAATGTCACCCTCTTTGAGATAAAAGGCGCTGTGTGCCCGGCATACGGGCGGAACAGCAGTCCGAGGAACTACACGCAGACTTAATTCACATTATTTCAAATGTCACCACCGCTCGACGGAAACGTAACCATCTATTAGCGCATTAATGACCGAGCTTAACAATTAAAAGGCAGTCTGCACCAAAGTTAGCTAGTTGGCTAAGTAAAGCTGATAGTCAATTCAGCAATATGTCAGTTCTGTCTCCGCAGAAAAAATATTAACGTTAGGAAAAGGACAAGGTACAAGTGAATTAGCTACTCCCAGCTAGCTAGTTAGCCATTTTCTAGGCAAAATATCTTCACCTTAGCAAGTTTGCAAGCTAGGCAGCAATAAAACAGACTTTGGTTGAATATCTAGGCATTATTACTGTCACCGCGAATGATAATAAGCAGTACGTTATTATTTAGTCATAGCAGACATTCAGTTTTTAACCAAGGAGGAAAGCAAACGTAGTGTCTCACCTCCAACTTCCCCTGATTCACTTCTTGCCGAATATTAATAATGGAGACGCTGTGTTGACATGTGCTGTCACGTGATGCCTATCGTCAGCGAGTGAGAAGCACCGCCCATTCTGGTGATTGTCGGGCACCTGCACCAATGAGAGCCTAGTGTAGAATAGAATATTCATAAAATATGAATTTTGGGGTGGCCAATCCTATCCGCAAAGGGCCAGTGTGTAAGCAGGCTTTTGGGATAACCTTTAGGTCAGCTATTCAAACCCAGGTGCGAGGACTCTGCAGCCAATCAGTCCTCTATTTAGTAATCTAATTAGGGAGTTGCATTGAAAACTGGTACATCAACGATTCTGGATAAGACTGGAGACCCCTGGTGTATAGAGTAACAGAAGACTGATGCTATAATATTTCTCACTTTTTAAGTTAGTCCTTCTAAGCATCACTGCACAATTAACATCACTATAAAGTCTGAAAGGCTAAGCCTACATTTGAAAATACACAAAATGGAGACTTTGAAATTTTCATCCCATCGGTCTCCTGATGAAAGAAAAAACATTAAGTCTATATATACGCACATACATACATACATACATATATACACATATACATACATACTCACCTACACACATACATACATATATACACATATACATACATACTCACGTACACACATACATACATACATATATACACATATACATACATACTCACGTACACACATACATACATACAGGTATATACACATATACATACATACTCACCTACACACATACATACATACATACACATATACATACATACTCACCTACACACATACATACATATATACACATATACATACATACTCACCTACACACATACACACATATATACACATATACATACATACTCACCTACACACATACATACATACATACACATATACATACATACTCACCTACACACATACATACATATATACACATATACATACATACTCACCTACACACATACATACATACATACACATATACATACATACTCACCTACACACATACATACATATATACACATATACATGCATACTCACCTACACACATACATACATACATACACATATACATACATACTCACCTACACACATACATACATATATACACATATACATACATACTCACCTACACACATACATACATACATACACATATACATACATACTCACCTACACACATACATACATATATACACATATACATACATACTCACCTACACACATACACACATATATACACATATACATACATACTCACCTACACACATACATACATACATACACATATACATACATACTCACCTACACACATACATACATATATACACATATACATACATACTCACCTACACACATACATACATACATACACATATACATACATACTCACCTACACACATACATACATATATACACATATACATGCATACTCACCTACACACATACATACATACATACACATATACATACATACTCACCTACACACATACATACATATATACACATATACATACATACTCACCTACACACATACATACATACATACACATATACATACATACTCACCTACACACATACATACATATATACACATATACATACATACTCACCTACACACATACACACATATAAACACATATACATACATACTCACCTACACACATACATACATACACATATACATACATACATACTCACTTACACACATACATACATATATACACATATACATACATACTCACCTACACACATACATACATATATACACATATACATACATACTCACCTACACACATACATACATATATACATACATACATATATGGGCCATTCTGCCAGATCAGTGCTGTTTCTGTCCCCCGGACATTAATATATTACTATGCATTAGTCGTGCCCCCTTTCTATCTATCTATCTATCTATCTATCTATCTATCTATCTATCTATCTGTCTATCTGTCTATCTGTCTATCTGTCTATCTGTCTATCTGTCTATCTGTCTGTCTGTCTGTCTGTCTGTCTGTCTGTCTATCTGTCTGTCTGTCTGTCTGTCTGTCTGTCTGTCTGTATACATTTTTGGCAAGTTACTTGGATGTACTCAATCTTATCAAACAATTTGTTAAAAATCTTATTTCCCCTTAGTCCTCAAGACACTTTAAACTAAACTGTAAGTATAACTTGTTGCTGATTTGTGTCACTGAGGTGACCTGCTAGTCCGCAGTGTTTGAGGTTTTTCTTGTACTGACATTTTGCGTTGGACACCCTATAACCACAACAGCTGCCACATCCCTCAGATCTATAAATATGACAACAAATTAAATAAAAAGTTCTTCATTCATTTTGTTTGCCAGCTGTTTTCACAAACCACAACCTTGTGAACCTGCTTACAGCTCTCTTGCCATTTGCTCTAAAAATTTGCTAAATTAAACTGTTTTTCAATCATTTTTTTCCATATCTTGCAACAAAATAGTCAGTTAAAGTATAAAATATTGAATTGTATTTAATGGAAACTGTTTCATAATTTGGAATCAACAGATAGCTGGTCCACCAGGAATTAAGTGTGACACAAAAGAGCAGGTGGGTCACCAAGCCTGGGTAAGGTCTGCAGGTTTCTGTTGTACTACTGTACTCAATTTATTTTACTTCCAATATAAAATAATATTACACGAGGAGCACTATAAAAACAAAACTGTCCGGTGAGCAGATCAGTCAGTAATTGTTTAAACTGGAACTTTTAATGCTGATGTAGATAATATGTTTAGTTTCTTGCAATTTCAGTTTATAATGTTTTATCCCTAACATTTTCAAATTCACGTTACAAACAATACTCTTGCACATTTGACACTTGCTCCCACAGTCCAACACTTCCGCGTGAATAGGACATCTTTGACCACTAGGGGCACTAATGATTACATTTCACTGACTCGAGTCCCTCTCTCTCTCCCTCTCTCTCGCTCTCTCTCTCAAACAGGTTGCGCTGTTTCTGTTTTTTTGCAGTATGTTTATGTTACACGTTGTTTGTTTTGTCATACAGTGAGATCATTAAGATCATTGTAAACAGCACTAATTATACATTCATTTGAATAATAACTAGAGCAGAAGCAAACTTCCCGATGCAGAAAAAGATATTCAGATTCTTTATTATCCAGCTCGACTAAATGTAAATTGCCTTACGTATACTGCATTTGAGTTAATATTTCTGGTGTACAATCCAATGTGAATTTAAATGAAAGAGTTAATTATCACCATACTATTAATTCGCATAATGTAAGATATTTTTTTGCATTTAATTTTAAGAACAAATGTGGATGCATATGCACACTTGTTTCCCTTTAATACCCTGTTTATTTTTATTGATGTGTTTGTAATTATTAAATATTAGTAAAATATTTTTTATTGTAATTTCTTGCATTTGGGTTGGTTAAGAATCCGTTACTACTGATGTGGTGGGAAAATCCAAAAAACAATATATGCATTTTGGGTATGAATTTTGCATTTATACGTGGGCCAATGGACAAACAGAAAAAAACACTGTCATTTTAATAGTTTCTTAATTTTCCACTTTAAACAAAGTGAGCAGCCTTGTGTGGGAGCTTTGGAATAGCCTCCTGCTCACACGTCTGCGGTTGGGTAATCGCTGAGGAATGCCTTGTGACATTTCTCCTCTGTTCCCAGGCTTCTCTCAGACCCAGGAAGCCTGACTCTGCGCCACATGCTCTGCATTCGAGGAGCATGCGCTTGCAACAAAGCACACTTTTTAGATACCAGCACCTAAGCACTCGGGGAACGCGAGTAAAGAATGCTTCAACGTCTGTGTCTGTAATATCAAATTCTTATCAAAGTATTTTGTCCGCTCATTGTCTTTGAAAATGCATGCTCTTTTTAAAACTGGAACTTTTAATGCTGATGTAGATAATATGTTTAGTTTCTTTCTACTTAGTCACATTTTTACAAACTTGTGAAAAGGACACCTCTATCCCATCTTCCATAACTGCTTTTCCTGATTTAGGCCATGGTGAGCCTGCAGCTTGATCCTGGAAGTGTAGGACAGGGGGCATCCTGGATAGGATGCTGATCCATCAAGGTCCACAAACTCACACTCTACGGCCAATTAAGAGACACCAGTTGACCTAACTGCTCATCTTTTAGTGACTTATGAAATCCAGGCAAACTCGGAATCAAGGGCAGGATTTGAAGCCCTAACCCTGGAAGTGTGAGGGCAAATTGCTGCCATGTGGAAATGATGATAGCAAAACAATTAAGAGTCAAAGACAAAACAATGAATACAAGTGCCGTTTGACTAGAAGGTGCCATAAAGACACACTTCAGTGCCAATGTTTTGATTTCCACCCAGCCGACTGTCGATAAAATTAACAACTTTGCCATTTCTACATATTGATAACATCTGGAAAAAACATGACATAGTAAAAAGTGTTGGCACAAAATCGATAAACATAGATTCACATAGCTGGATATCGAGTTAACACCATTATATCTTCCTGAATACTAAGCCTAAGTTACTGTTACACTGGTTTATCAATTTAGTGCTGAGCCTTGTAATAAAACCTTTTACGGTCCCACTGCACTAATAGAATATATTAATTTGTAGAAAATTCATTTTGCAATGCGTGTTTATTTCTTACATGGAAGCCAGTATACTTCATGCGTGTGTCAGTGTGAAAAGAAATGACTTGCTTGAGGTCTTCCAAAGCCTGTTTACATTATAATCACATTGCTTTGTTTTCCCGTAACATTAGTTTCCCATCATGCTTTTCAATGGACTCTTCAATTCCAATACGCATTTTTATCCCGAAATGGGTTCCTTCTGTGGAGCGCGCGTTGCAAGGAAATCCCGGCGCCCGTTATGGTTAAGGCGCTAATGGCCTATGTCTGATCCGATCTCCGCCGAAGGCGTTTCACACGTCTGCCTCGCTAGTATCTGGAGCAGGATGGCACTTGCGGTGACCAGAAATGACTAATTAAAACGGACAGTGTTTTGCATAAATACGATGTAACACAGCCCGACAGTTGGCACCAGACTGTGTCGGACCGCTTCTGTTTACAGAATGTGTGAATAACAATGGATTTAATTTTAAAACACAGCCATAAACAGAACGTGTTGTTTATTGAAAATATGTGATTTTTTTTAGTGGTTCAATATGTATTCTTTGAATTCACGCGTTGCTGATTCAGAACACATTGCATCTGTTCTGTAAGTGCATCCAGATCCTAGGACTAAATGTATTCCCACATTAGTGTGACACGAGCATCTTGATTTGAACTAATACGTTGATTTCCTGATATTGTTCCTATTATATGTTTATTTTACCACAATTTTAAAAATCGATGCGAAGTGGGGTTAGCTACTGTGAAAAAATATGAATCGTGCAACTTTTGCTTAAATTGCAAAGAAATATCCGGCGTCCAGAAAACGGGTCAATGTGTCGAAGACGAAACAACCAAACTTCAACGCCCTCAGAGAGAGAGACGGAGGGGAAAAAAGTAACGAACGTGACATTTAGCAATGTTACCTAACCTGTAAAACGGTGCCGTCAGCAAAACTATTATTTTCCGCAACATTAAACAGGTGTTTTTTTAAGTTTTGCAGTTGCATTTGATATATATCCTTGTTTTTTCTCTCTCTGCCTCCGTCGTCACTTTTGTGAGCGTAGCGTCAGGTAGATGGGGGGCGGGGGACGTTTCAGAGCTCCGCCGTTATTGTGATTTCCTTCTTTGTCCCGCAACATGCTCCAATTAACAAAACAAAAAACAATGGTTACGGACAAAACGGTCGCCAATCGGTGGAGGTGAAGCAAAGTCTGTTTACAGTCTTAGGGGGAAGTGGGTGAAGGTGAAGTTTTGTAATCCGTGCAGATTCATCGATAAAAACATGCGATCATCAATATCTGAGCGAGAGGACTTAAGTCACAGGTCAGGAAGAAACCAGTTCCATCTTAGGTTACAATATGTTTTTGAAAGTTTATTTTCATGTTATTCATGTTACTCAAAGGTAGCTCAAATGTATTCCTTTCCATTTACATGCTATTCCTCTTTTCTTGTCTAGCGTCACACGCGCAGAAGCCTTCATTAAGCAGGAGATGAATGACGGTTGCTTCTCTCGTTCTGTTCCGCTCACAGATGAAAGGTCTGGCTCGCTGTTATTCGGCGGGAGGCCCGGTCTTGAACGGAGCGTGATTCAATGAGGCGGAAAGGTGACTTTGCGTGGACCGCGGAAACCTCACATTCCCATTTATTTATATATTTCATAGGGGACACATACAATTATTTACACTTAAAAGACAGCACATTCGTCTCTCCAGAAAAATGTAGCTTATTGCAGTCGGGATCGGTAAAGGAGACAAAGAGTAATGCAGTAAGTGGTGGGTACGTTACATGATGTCAGGACTTCTGTTAACTGTTGGATTCAAGTGAATACAACCCCCTGGACCCCCTTAAATGGGTGAGGACCTCAACCCCCCCCCCCCCCACCGAATGATCAACCCAAAGTTAAGCCCTTGCATCCATCCATCTTTCAAGTACACAGTATAGGATCAATGTGGTCAACATAATACTTAAAGGACTGAGTATCAGGCAATGTGGTTAAACCAACAGTTCTTGGTTCAAGCCCCAGTTTTACCTTTGAGTAAAATACATAACCAGAATTTATCTGGTTACATATTCTGTTCATTTGTGTGCCTGTATGCTAAACAACTTAAGAGGTATTTAATTGTTATTTGATTGTATCAGTGACATTTAGTATTTGGTCAGTATTCATGTCAGTATTATCAAATCATTACTAACATTTTAAACTGCTGAAATTCCGCTTCTAAGTCCAGCTTAGTGCGTGACTGTGTTGGCTGTGACCGACTGGTGTCCCATCAGTGGTGTCCCCCTCACCGTGGCCCTGTGCTTCTGGGGATAAGCCCCAGGCTCACTAAGACCCTGTACTGGGTAAGTGCTTATGAAAGATAGACAGATGTATAATAATAATAATGTGTCCTAATGCCCTGTGCTTCCTGGAATAGGCTCCATGCTCACGGCATTTCTGTGCCGCTTAAGTGATATGAAAGGAAAGATGCATATTCCCTAAGGCAAAAAATTAGTAAGTTAGAAGTGCAGTAGAAAACCTGTGTTACACATTATAGATGAATTTGATTCTGCAGTGGTATTTGAAGATCTAATCCGCAGAGAAATGCATTGTGGGAGTCTTATGTTTGTCTGGGTGCTTTCAGTTCTGCTTCTTGAGCACCGTGTCGATTCTCTGTCTGTGTATTTGTCCCTGGCTCCAGTGAGTCACCGCCTCTCTGGCACCAGCTTGTCCTCACACCTACGCTGTCGTATTTTTGTGCTTCTCCACATTAATCCCCAATTCCTCATACGACCTCCGGGTCCTGTACAGCATCCGCCGTCAGGCAGCATGACAGATGACTGAAGTGTCAGGATAACTAAAAACACCCATAACACACGCAGATCAGCCGACTGTGAATTATTTTGAGCTGTGAATGGGGAGGGGGGGGGGGTTGTAGGGGCGTGCGTGTTGGGTAATATAAAACATCCTTCATTTTCAGTTAATTCCCAGGGTGCCTGTGTCCAGGTAGCTCTTGGGAGTGGAATTTGGGAGAACATCTGAAATATTTACAGGTGGTCGCGTGTTGGGGGCCGTTACATGGTTGCAAGTCTCTTGCTTGGTGCTTTTGTAATATTGATCGATAGTTGTATTGTGTACTGTCGTGTTAAGCCGAGTTGCTGTTGAAAAGAACATGTACATCTCAGAGGGCACCACAGAGGAGCAGAATATACCTGCGCCTCAGCTATAGCAGCAAAATTACTGCAGTGTTTTCATGAGAAATGTTGTTTTACATGCAGAGCTTACAAACGTCATGCTCCAATACTCTAAGAATTTATGTCCTTGAAAATTGCTATAATGATTCTAGTCAATGCCGGGCAACCCATTAGGTAACAAAGGCACCGCCCTGGGCACCGTCTTCTGAGGGGGCGCCCACTTAGCAAACTCCATTCACTTTGTCTCAGACAGGGGGCGCCGGCGGTAAAGCTTGACTACTGTCTTACATTGGGCTTGGAAAGATACAATATTGCACGTTAATGTTTATCTTCGCCATGTATTTCATTGTCACCGTTAAATATGGTAATGCGATTCTCATGATGCACAGTATTTAACAGAGCATATCAAGGCTCATCAACAATCAAGAAAGGTTTGTTAAAGATTCCATCCCACCGGATGAAGACATCCGCAGCATCCCGCTATGCGCTCCGCGTTTCTGCATCAAGCCTTGGCGCATAGCGCTCTGATGCGCAATACAAACCGCTAAAATACTGGGCTTTTGAGGCAAGAACGGATCTATTCGAGGCCCTAACGATCCAACTTTGATCCTAAATAAAGATCGCGGCCTGTTTATTTCCTTTTGGATTATTAATTGATTTATGGAATTATTTAGGCCGCATTTTTATTAATAAATACAAATAGCGATATTGATAAACTATGTGAATGGTGAACTTTCAGTTCCAATTTGGAAGAAATGCCGTTTGTATTTTCCATATAAAATATATCCCACATAGCATCTGAATGGAAATAAATTGTAAAGTGTGACAATAATATATTCTGACCTTCCCGTTTTCTAATAATATGATTGTGTGTAAATCTGAATGTTATTTAAAACACTAAAACAAGCACTCGGCTTAATTAGTTTTTAATTCAGTGCACGTTAATGACGTAATATTAGGAGACGATTGTCTTTATTGCAGTTATTAGCTTCTTACTTAAAGCTTTTGAGAGAGACATACCATGAAGGAGCCCAAATTCAATTACGTGTTAAAACCTTAGGCCACTTTCACCGGCGAAGCACCGTCTGCAGCTCCGAGAAAATTTGTGTCATTGAAATTAAATGCTTTTGTGGCGCTGGAAGGTTCTTGTTTTTAATGGAATTACAGAGTGTGGTGTATTGAGATGATTAAAATCTGTATTCCCTGAATGTGTCGGGCAAAAATCAATAATTGCAAGCACAGCTCCGCAGCGTGATGGGTATCCTGGGCTCGCCACGAAACTAATAGAAAAATAATAATTAAAACCAAATCACCACATTAATTTGTTTTCCATCAGTCTCAGGAGGGATCATCTTTACTAGTTCTTTTGGTAGCTCATTATACTTTCTAATCAAGACTCTTTAAAAATCCCTTTAAAAGAGACAGACTGCTTTACCCTTCCCCCAACGTGCTTTCATTGCAGGCATTGTACTTACACTTATTATGTTACAAATGACCGAGCTAAGGCTGACGTTCTCATCCCGGGGAAAAGGACCCAAAGCGCAGAAATGTTCTTTAATGAAGCGGCTTTGAGCAATTTCTCGCCGGTTGTTATTAACGAAGTTCCGCTGGACGATTAAAAAAAAAAAAACAACTCGCAGCGTGTGACAGACGCATCAAATTGTTTGTCCTCTCCTGCCATTTTGCGTCGAGGCGTCGTTTTGTCCAGATCCAAAGCAGATCGGAGGAGAATAGGAGAGGGAAGAAATCGATGAACGCACAAGCACACTGCCCTGTTTAAAATACCTATAGCTGAATAAGGTTTGCCCCTATTTCATTTAGGAACGGTTCTATTTCTAAACACTGCTGTATCCAATTACGCCTGGTGTATATGCAATTTAATTTGGAAAAGGGATAGTTTATTACAATCAACAAAGGTACAATTACAGAGCTGTTCCCTTGAACTTTGAGGTAATTAAAGTAGAATTTCCGATGTTTCCGCATGTTTGAAAGCCTACATAGCATGGCTTTTGATTTTAGGTTTAAAACTGAAAGCATCACGTTAACAAACATTTAGCGTGGAAGCGACATGCTAATGTAATTATGTTGGCTATAGCGGGTTATTAATACACTAGTCTTCTGAAGCAAATCTGATTTTTCTCAAATGTAGGCTGTATAAAAAACTGAATATGATTTTCTCCCAAGAGCATACCAAATTATTCTGTTGACAGTTTGTTTTTTATGATATGACACGATAGTATAGTACATCCTTTACTGTACAGCTCCTGTAATGTTGAACTGTTTATCGCAGAATGGGATAATCTTAACCCCCTTGTCTCAAGTCAAACTGGGTCACAAGGTCCCCGTTCAGCCTGTTGCTGAGAGAGAGAGAGAGAGAGAGGGAGAGAGAGAGAGAGAGATACACACACAGTTAGGTACAGATGGCAGTCTATGCCAAGGTGTTACAAGCTAGCACTTACGTAACAGAGAACTGAGAACTTCTTAAAGTCGCATAGACTGCTATAGTTTACAAATCATTTAGTTTAAATTTCATTGGATTTCTGTTTTTTTTTCCCCCATTTCTTTATTTTTTTCTAAACCGTGGCTGCATAGACAAAATTTCTCTAATGATCCCTAAGTGTTAAGCCTTCTGTTATATGTCTTTGTCTCACTTCCACATTTGCTTTGCCATAGCATGTCTCATTGTATTCTTGGGTGATGACACTGTTCGTGGTTAGATACTAATCTTCACTGGCATGTCAAGCATGTGTTTTATGCTGAAACATTTAACGATAAACATTTGCTTATTCGTTTGATATACTTCTCTCTCTCTATATATATATATTCAGAACAAAATACACTCACATACATTAAAATACCTTGTGTTTAGGTAGCCTATGTCTATATATGTCACAAAGTAATTTATTTTAATTCAGGTGCATACTTAGTCCTGGAATATCACATTAATGAGACAATGACCTTAATTTTAAATGTAACAATAAACCTCACTCTAACATATTATATGATAAATGTAATTATTAATTCATATTTAGAATAGTTGACAATAATCACCCACATGTAATTAATATTATTTTTCTTTCATCCACATGTACACTATATATAGAGCATGCATATTTTTCAGAAGTTACCTTTGACTATGAATGATATACTGGTTGAATGTCGGTATATTTTTTGTGAACAACGTGGTGGTGATGCTGGTGGGATGCACGAAACAGCCCAGGCTGGTATTGATCAGTGGCTCTTATTTGTCATTCTCCACTGTCGCCTGGCGTTATTACGGAATATAAGTTTTTTTTGCCGTTAAAGAGCTCGCAGGCTGACGTCACTTGGGGCTAGAAGCCGAAAAAACCGTGAGATGAAAGTCTCCGTCAATTTGCTGTTAGTGGCTGACACACTCATACATTACATACAGACACTAACACATGCACACACAGACACACACGCATACACACACTCACACTCTCTGGCACGCACGCACGCACGCACACGCACTCACTCACTCACTCTCACCGAGACTCAATTACTGCCCAATTCCCTTCTTTATCTCTGGCTGCCGGCCTCCACTAACGCGATCGGAGAAGGAAGCGAAACGTTTCGCGTTACTTGAAATAAATACTTGAAATAAGCCGAGTCGCGGCCGGAGACCCATCGAACAGCGCAAAAAAAAAACTACTGTAAGTTTTAATCAGTTTATTATGATCGTTGTTTTATGTAAGGTGGCTGTTGGGTGCCGCGGATGGGGGCTCGTTTAATTTCGCTGGGGTTTGATCGCTGCATATGTGTGTTTCTTTTCGTTGGGTGTCTTGTCCGTGTGCTTTCCTCTCCTCGCAATGTAAAAGCGCAGGTTGATTCAAACTTGCTCGGACAAACCGGTCGATCGCTGAAATAAAAAAAATAAAGCGACTCGCCGGGTGTTACTTTTTTAACGAGAGAAAGACGGGCATTTAAAAAACTTTTTCTTTTTAAAATATATCTAGGCACCGGCGCTTGTTGCTTTTTTGGTCGCACTGGTGGCGACTTGGGTTTACGAGAGTCAATAGCGACGAAATCGCTCGTCTTTTGTGCCCTCACTCTTGCGGTTGGACTGTTTCTCTTTTAAAAATAAAACAAAAATATTTTTGAATATATAGGTACCGGATATATGTCGCCGTCTCCGCGGTTTGTCTGTCTGCATGTTTCAGATGTTTTGTATTTAGTTTTTAAATCTATTTTAAACGCCATGGGAGTCTATGGAAGGTAGAGAGTACCTTTGGTCTGTTAATATGTCTGTCCAAGAGATGATGGGGGGGGGGGGGGTAATGTAACAGATCTCCACTAAAACAAACAACATTACTAATTAACAAATTTGTACGTTTCGCATTTTGGCACATGTCTTTTGGACGCTGGATGGGCTTTAAACACATTTTTTGGCGTTTCTTGGGGGAAATCACACTCGTTTAGAGGGCAGTCCGCGATCGCAGGCTTTCCCTTCTCCTGTCTTTTGTTGCTTCCTTGGCTATAAAGAGAAGCAGCTGCTGCCCGGCTGAGTTGTTGAAATTTATCCCTTTGTGTATATTACAATATCCTCCATTTTTTCCCTCTGCCCTCTAAACAACAAGGCTCTCGCCATCTTGGGTAATTTAAAAATCACTGATCTTTTTTTTTTTTACCCCCCCTCCCCCGTTTCTCTCTCACACACACTACTATCACCACCGCCACCACTTTACACGAAATGAATGGTAGTAAAGACTAAAAGTTATGAAATGTTTCGAGAGGAGGCGGTGACGTCATGTGAAGTTTAAGATGTATTTATTCGTGATAACGCGCATATTTAATTGTTATGGACTCAGCAACCCAATAAACGGCAAACAGCCTGTTTCCAACCAAGGCGGAATGTGTCTAACTCGTTGTTAATAATTATTACTGTTTGGTTAGGTGACAGGTGAGGAGGTCGGTACCCCAGAGCATGTTACATGAGCGCTATTAGCGGTCTTTCAGCAGTGTGTTGAGCTGTTTGCATTGAGCTGTAACCTTATTTTTTGGCTATTGATAAAGTACAAAAATCATTTTGTGTCGTATTAGGACTTTTTGAGGAGGAATATGTTTGACCGATTTTCGCACGTTTACGGTCAGATATACTGTAGTTACCGACATACATATTTGTATTTATTTATTTTTTTGCGGAACTCGCCGAAGATATATTTTCCTGAACATTTATATTTGAACGTTAAATGGTGAAAAGTGTTCCCGTGGTTTATAGATTGCGTTGCTGCGTATGGTATGGCAGAAATGCAGTTCTTTGTTACTTTGTTACTGCATCTTCTGTGTAATTGTATAAAAAATGGACTACCTGCGTTTATATAATAACCCTGATTTTTGAATGTCGTTCTAATGCATCAGTACTCAAGGGAATGGCTCATGTGGACGCCAAGAGATGGGTAGAAGAAATTCATTTTTTAAAATCTGCAAGCAATAGTTACGTTTTATATGAAAATGACACTTGATATGGAATGACAGCGTTAGTCATATTGGGATTTAAAGATGAATACATCCTTGTTTAGAGCTCTGTAACGCATTTTATAATCCATTTTTATAAACTTTTATAATCCTGCTGCTGTCTGCTTCACACCTTTGGATATTTCGTCCGTTTAATAAAAAGACACACGAACCTCCGGTTCTGTTTTATGACTACAGCGCATTCAAGTGTATTTTGGATCAAAGGTAGAAATATCAAAGGCAGTGAATAAGCCTTTACTGATTCTCCTTAAACATATGCCTAGGTAAAAATATACATTCTGAACGACTGGATAAAATTACACCCTAATTTCATGGATTGAAAGTCGTTTATGAAAGACGATGAGAACACCTGAAATGTTCATTTTTACAGTCCCATGTAAGCACAATGTCATTAAAACCTTACAAGATTTTGGCCTAACTATGTTTAAAAGTGCGTGATTTCACACGATGAAGTCACTGTCCCCACAAAATATCTTGTCTAAACAGTGTAAAAGTAAACCATTGTGATTTTTAATTTTTTTTTTGAGAATAGTGATTCTCGTTTAAAGTAGCCTATTCTACTTCTCCTGTCCTATTATGCTTCTTGTTTGACAGTAACTTCCTGCTAATGCTTTGCTGATTTAAGCGATCGCTAACCTGGTCCACATCCTGCTCCATGCCATACACGAAAGTTTGACCTCCCGACCTCTTTGAGACTGATGGGTGTCTCACCTTATGACCGGGACTTCAAAATGAACTCTGGGAAACCAAAACTGGCCTCTACACACTGCAGCATCGTCAGGATGGGCTCTGTTTAACCCCTTTGGATCCCTCCCCCGTTAGATGGCACCCCCCCCCCCCTTCCCCGCAGACTGAGACTGAAAGACAGTGTCGTCTTAGCTGAATGTCTCTTATCCAGACGTTAATTGTTGTTCCTCCAGTGTCTTTGTCTAGATGCCCACTGCAATTTTTTTTTAAAGGCGCAGGTGTTCTCGCCAAAGATCCCGATGTCTCTCTTTCCCCCTCTCTCTGGATCGCGTTCCCTCATCTTCCTGATGTACCGACTTGACAGCTGCTTGATTCTGTGGAGCTGCAGAGAAGCCATTAGTGCCATCAATGAATTGCGAGTGAACACACGCGACCGAGCTTCATCTGCCATGACAAATGCCTTTTGTCGCTTTTCCCTGTGGTGTAGCTGAAGATACACAGGGAGATGTTTTGTTTCTCTCTCTCTCTCTCTCTCTCTCTCTCTCTCTCTCTCTCTCTCTCTCTCTCTCTCTCTCTCTCTCTCTCTCTCTCTCTCTCTCTCTATATATATATATATATATATATATATATATATATATATATATATATATATATATATATATATATATATATATATATATATATATATATATATATATATATATATATATATATATATATATATGTGTGTGTGTGTATATATAATTTTATTATTAATAATAATATTCTATACTCGTATTGTGTACCTTAATGCAAAACAGAAGACCACGAATCTGTCAGGGCTTGTTTGTGATGTTTTTGTCTGAGCAGGGAAGGGAGTTTCAGAGAGCAAATTCAAACCAGTGATGACCTCATGCATAGCTGGGGAATCTTTAAGGAAAGTCTTTTTTTGGCATGAGATCTTGAGTATTTTTTTCCCCCCATTTAGGTATTTTGAAAACAATACTTCTACAGGATGTCGACTCCGTGCTCGCTATGGGGGAAAAGATAAATCGCTTCCACTTCAGCTCTCGGAAATTTCAGCCAGACATGGATAAATCCCAAACCGCGTGTCTCGCAAAGTTGCGCCCAACATTTTGCCTTTGACTAAGCTGATTAGGAGAAATTAGGATTTGGGAATGTTGTGTCTAGGGATGCTGTAGCTGATGAAACTGGGAGGGGGGAGTTCTATGTTTAATTCATTACTGTTTGATTGAGTCAAAGTAAAAGTATCTTTTATTGTCTTCAGATACATAATGTGTGGAGTCAAACAGTTGAAAAAAAAATGTTGTTATTGGTCATAGTACCAATTAGGTGTAGTAAATGGAGTATGAACACTGAGACATACAAACATAATACAAACATGCCATTTTAAGATGGGGACAACGATACAGTTAACCATGTGATTGATTGGGAAAGATTGTGCAAATGTGGTAAGAAAGTTCCGCTTGGAAGCAGAATGTACACTGAATAAATGGATTTAGATTCAGAGTTATGATTCCTGAGTGATTAGTCCTTTTAACAGACCCAGTCTTAGGCTGGCAAAAGCCAGACTCTTAAACAGGGGAAAAAAGCTGTTTTTAAGTCTCTCCGTCCTGGCTTTGAATGAGTGTTAAATTAGGAGTGTGTTTACATCTTTTTTTCCTTTAATGTTGTCATTTTGACTTGTAAGCCCTTTTAATATTGAAACGTAGGCCCATTTAATATTTAAAGGTCTCTTAATGATAATACCACCAACTTTTTAAAAATTATTATTATTATTGTTATCTGTTTCGGCCAAGTAGTGCAGACTGAGCGCAGTTGTGGTAACGGATCCCCAAGGGTTTTGTAGAGATGACGCGGTCCAGGTGTCACAGTGGAGCGAGACTGCACTTTTCTCTCCTCGATCTCATTCCATTGAGCTGAGACCTCCCACGCTGTAGAGATCACTGGAAAGAAAATATTACTGCATCATTCTGGACATGCCTTTCTTCATAGGTCATATTCTGTAATGTTAGAAATGGAGTTGAATCCAAAAGCTGGAGTTTTACTGCTAATGGCAAGAATCAGATGTTGCAGTAATAATGCTAGTGATTTTCTTCAGATCATTTTGTACCTCATCTTTTTTTATTATCTATGTGCAAGAAATGGTTAACAAAATGTTTGAGCCAAAGCATAAGTGTTGTCCAGGAACAACAATCTTGGAATTCTTATAGTCTGGGGTTTTAAGCTTTAATTACGGTGCATTTTCCACTAAACAGTTCTGAGTATTTGTTCATGTCTCTGAAAAATCGGGTCCTATTGTTTGCTCCTCTAGTTCTCTCCAAGCTGCATGCTAACAAAACAATGCTGCTCATGTTCAAATTGGTCATTTGCTTTCTTCCACACATTCTCACATGATTTACATATTCATTTTTTCTCAAGGTAATGTCATGCATTTAAAAACATGAACTTGTATATAATAAAGTAAAATAAAGCTGATTTTATAGGTACTCAGAAACGTTTAAAAAATGTCAGCTGATTGGCTCATAGTTTAGTTTTTTGCTAATTGTAATCCCATTTCCGTTAATGGTAGAAATTGCAACATAAATAACATTCACCGTAACATACTGCTTTGCAAATTAGTATTCTTCAGTTGCCTGTTTATCTTCCGCTACAGGTTTAGGTTGTGTTATCTTGAGTGACGGGAAAGTAAATCGCCAGATCTGGTCAGGAAATGCCAATCGTTTACCCAGGCGTGCTAATTTCTGTCAAACTCAGATGTCGTTTTGATTAGCTGATGATGTTGCTTTAGATGTCAGGCCAGAAATGTTTCTTACATGGCAGACACCGTTAATGAGTTAAAATACAACTACATAGAGGTGAGAACTTTATAAATAAACGGAAAAAAAAATCGAATTGGAAAGTGTGAAACTTGGAAGTGAAGGTGTGAATTTTCACTCTGCTAGCTTTAGCAGCACTCATGTTTGATTTGATGCCCCTGAAACTACTGTTGATAGACACATTGTTTGTTTTGTGACATTGATTTCATGCGTTCACACAAATGTCCCCTTTGGTGACTCTGCCTTGGCCCTGCTAGGATTCCATCGATTTCTTTTCGTACATAGTTAATTGACGATAATGAACTATTGCTCAGGGTATAAGTGAAACTCTATAACTAAGGTCCATGATTTGAATAGTTTTAGCAGAAAAGGGAAATGAGATGAATCCGATTTATGATTTTCAATGTGACAAGCATGTATCTACTGGTTATCAACAACCAAACTGATAACCAGAATAAAAAGATAATGGAATTTATGTCGTTTTCAGGGTGAGTTATTTAATAGGAAAGAAAACAGCAGTTGAACACTTCAAATATAATCGGGTATTTTGTCTCGTGGATGAAAATGCACTCGCTCAAGGTTACAAAAACATCGCATGAGAGTATTTGTAAACGCTTGCTGGACTGCAAGTTTTAAAACTGTTTTTTTAAGGTGATTATTTTCAGGCAGGTTTTAATTATGGAAAATCTGCCGTTTGACAATGATTTCATCGCTAATAGCCACATATCATTGTATAATTTATACGCACCCAAGGTATTCGTCACTGTAACTGATGGTGGAATATGGATCGCTGTCAGTGCCAGGCCTGTTAATATGATGAATTTGTTTATGGTTTGCATTCTCGTTTTGCGCTCCGTCTCTCTGGGTCTCGCCAAGGCGATTGTATTAAGACGCTTATGACTTTTAAAACACAGCAAACGGACAGCGAGCTTCCCAGAGACGAGGAGATTGATAGGCCCCATCTTCGCAGGTATAATTGGCACGGAGTCCTTTTCTTTACACAAAATACAAGCAAACAAAGGGATGCAGGAGCGGTAGTTTGTTGCAACAGCCGGTGATTAACGGCGCGTTCTTGTCTCGTCTGTTTCTCTCTGTCTATCCTTCAACAAGAGAATGTCCTGTATGGAGCTCCAAGGTTAATTTTCTTTGTATGAGTGCATGTTTGGCAAGGTGAGGAGGATAACTATGCTTAGTGTCAGGCTTTATCTTGGGTTAAATTTGTGTGTTTTGCTGGATGGGAGGGATGGGAATCAGAGTTGCGATATCGGCAACGCGGTACTTAAGGAAATAAAGTTTTTCTGTGAGGCCAGCCTCAGTCTGGTCCGGTGCCATTTTAATCCAACTGTGACGAAACTTCTTTTCTTGTGTGTTATTTATTGATTTATTATGAACAAGAGGCCCTAGCATATTATTTATGTGGGGTGGGGGGGAAGCTTGGGAAAGGATGAACTGGTTCCAGTAGTACTTACGGCAGCTATCCTGATGACGGCCTGGCAGAAGCTTGTGCATTTTGCACCCCCCCCCCCCCATTCCTTACGCTGTGCTGTGTCCTCTGTGTTTTCCATGAGCACGCATTCATTAATCAGAGATTCAGAACTCCTGCTGGTTGGGGGGGGGGGGGGTCGTCAAATTGGCGGCCAGCTCGCGGTCCGGATGGCGGTAATGGTGGCTCTTAGTGCTCAGACGTAAATAAATCTGAAGTCTTTGTATGCAAACCCCAGAGGTTAATACTGTATAATTCAGTGTCCTCTCTTTGTTTTTCCTGATTGATGTTTTGAAATATTTGAGGCTCATTGTGAGTCCCTTAGTAGGTCAGGAATGACAGCTCTTGATTGGACGAGCTGAAGAACTGTAGGGCTGGTTTAATAGGAATATGTTGTAGAGATTACTATTCCCTCCCACCACCACCCCCCCCCCCCAGTGTCCTCATTGTCATCTTTATTTCTTTCTCTCATCCCCCCCCCCCCCCCCAGATATGACTGTCATGCCGCCTGCATTGTGGCAGCAACGTGCCACTGATGGAAAGTCTCTCGCTGTGATAATGGTGGCCAGCGGTTCTCCTCCTTTCCTCTGCTTGCTGTTTTTAAGTGACGCGGCGCCGTCCGTGCAGCAAAACTTGTCAGGATTTCATTTATTTAGCTATTTATTGCCCGCTTTCGCTGGCGGCGGGTGCGAGCCCGCGGGAGGAGCACGGACATGTGGCGGTAGCTATTGTGCGTGTCGGCGGCTCACGCGGACAAGATCGCACTCGGGCTGCCACCCCCCCCCTTTATTTATTGATCTTCATGCATTTAAAATCCGCTCGCTGCAGCTACAAAGGCCTCACATTTTAGCTGCGCTAGCAACCTGCTATAGCCTCTCGCTCTTTTTTTATTTTTTTTTATATTTAATCTCAACTGAATGCCTCACAAAAACACAAGGGCAGGGAAGGGGACTCTGAATGTGACCGCCGCTTGTCCGGCTAAGATGCGCGTAACGAGAGCAAACGGAAGGCGAGCTGAGGGTCAGTGTCCTGTGATGGGTTTCGGCCTCAGTCACAGGCCTCCTCACGGCGCAGTTTGTCCCGAACCATCATTAGCTCTCGTGCAGAGCTTTGCTGTCACCTCCTGCCCCCGTTAAAAGGAAAAAAAAATAAAAATCTGGCTACGAAAACAGTGAATTTCCTCATGGGCCGTATCCCATCAGAAGAAGCCAATGATGCTTAACGTTAACGCGATCCGGAGCAGAGACTCTTCACTTTTCCGTTAAACTTCGTTAAACTTCGTTAAACAGTATTCTGTGGGGATATCTCGCAAAGTGCCCCCTACACTTTTTGTGGGAGGGAGGTCACGTGGGGATATTTATATGAGGATTCACATGAGCGTGAAGAAAAGATACGGGTTGGTCCTGGAATTATATTCGAGTATCATTCCTAATTTGACCAGACGTGTTTGTTTTGTTTCGATAATCTGGCCCGTAGTTTTATGGACATCAAAAGACAAAGATCGATTAGTGGCAGAGCGAAGGATTTTCTAACCTTCCTGCCCTGCGTTTAGCTTGTGCTCTGTAGTCTCCACCTCCACATAGCACTCAGGATTTTTTCCGAGTTGAACCTTTTGTGCAAATTGATCCGTAGGTCGTCGGGTGTCCGGGGTTGTGGAAATGAAGTGAAAATTTAAGGTGGACTTTTAATCATGGGGGGCGGGTAATACTTGCCAGGAAATGGCGAGAGTGAGTAATGTTTCCCAGCTGTCCGAGGCGATGGAACGAATGCTGGACTGACCTACCGTAGCATAACTGTTAGTTACTCATGACTCTTCGTGCCGTTCTCTTGAGACAGCTGCAGATTATTGTCTTTTAAAATTTATCGTTTTTTTTTTTTTTTTTTTGTTGTTGTTGAATGATGACTGCAGAAATATGAGAAGGCCCAGCCCACGCTGGAGTTCAAGCAGCTACTAGGAAAGACCTTTTATCTATGACCAGGGAGTGACCCTTTTTTGTAGCTTGGAGCTCTGTGCTAAATGTCTGAGTATTAAAGCAAGTAATATCGTCTCCTCAACGTGCACACTTTCAAATGGCACTGGTTGGGGAGGAGGGAGGGGTGTCAACATCATCCCTGGTAGAAGTACCCACAATCCCCTCCAGGCTGCAGTAAACGCTCCGCAAGCATAACTAGCCGTAATCCAAATATTTGGAGGTAATTTAAGCGTGTGGTGGACTCTGTCCAGGCAACGAGTTGTCACTGGGCACCGATGCGATGCGTATGGGTGGGAGGGAAGCATTTTGTCACCTGGACTTGGCATTATCCCTCTAACTGCTCCCCACTCAGATTGAATCCTGATGGCTGTTTGTACCGCAGCCATTAAATAAAATGTTATATTGGAAGTGTTTTTTATAAACTACTTTTTTCTATTCTGCATGTTTGAGAGGCAGATATTTGGGAAGATTAAAAATCGGGAGGACACCAAACCAGGCAAACTGTGAAGTGTTATTTAGGCCTGTTTGGTCAGAACAGGGAGTTTTTTTTTTCTTGGGGGGGGGGGGGGGGAATTAGCGTGGTTGTCATTGCATGAAAGCGGCAACAGCTGTGTCGGCTGCCGCTTTGACCTCCACGTGGTGTCTGGTGAAATTTCAAGGCCCTTTTAATCACGAAGATTTCCGCGGCTTTGAAAGTCCCTCTGTGATGTTTCCCGAACCCGGAGCCGAGGGCCTCCTCGCTCAGCAGAACCAACCCCAAGACGCTTGACTCTCGCGTGCTGCTCAGTCGGTGCCTGAGCGGAGTGGAAAAGGCCAGATGAATTCCTTAGGCCATATCTGGTTTGAGTTTACAGATTAATGGTCTGCTGCTTTTCTAAGCTTTTTTTTTTATTATTAAATATCAGATGACGCACCTTGTATTTTCATTAAGAGACGCGCGGGGCATGTTTGATGCCCAGATGGTGTGTGAAATCCCTGGTTTTTGATTTCAGCTTGGCCTATATGTCTGTGATGAATGCCTCCTTCCGCCAAATGTGTCGATAGAAAGGTCCATAATTATGGATGTGACATTTGCACTCAAATGAAACACAAAATGTCACATAGGATTACTAATTGAAACGTTGTAATGATGGAATATATCTACAGTCTGCCTTTGGATTATTACACTTCTAAAAATTGTGATTCTTCTCAAGCTATGCTATGTTATTGCGTACAAGTGTACAACTTATTTTTAACCATATAACCACAATAATTTTTTTAAAAAAAGCATTTGAATGATTTAAGTGGGGGATATATGTAAGGAACATGGCACCTGAACCTACAGTTAATAACGGAAATGGTATACAAATACATAATGCATATTAACAGCCAGTATTCCATGATGCAGTTCTTTCGTTTAGCTTTTAGTGCTGTTTTGTGTGCGTTTCTATTTTATTATTAAAAAAACACACACAACCAGTCCCGATTCAGTAGAACCGGCCCATTCTACTGAAAGCTTAAATATAACACCCCCCACTCCACTGTCAATTCGTATCATAGTGTTGCAAATGGAAGAAAGAAATCTTTTTTTTCTTTTGGCGTAAAAACACCATACATCCAAAATGGTAACGTTCTCCCTCAATCATCCTGATCCGACGTCAGCTGCATTCACTCCCCCACCTGTTTACCCTCTTTTAACTGGCTGTTATTTCATTGCCAATGTTTACAAACTCTGAGTACTAACAAGGTGTCTGGGGCAGAACATAGACGCGTTGCCTCAGCGGTGACATTCCCCTATCAGTGCCAGATTAAAAGCGCGAGGTCGATTCGGCGCATGTCTCTTTATACGCCAGCCAGGACGTCACCGCAGTGACGTAATCCCGAGAACGGAGCGTCGCTGCCGGTAACGTCACACCGAACACGGCCTCACTCTGAGAAACAATAGCAGATGTTTTCCTCAGTCGTCGTTCCTTCCGAACATTTCGAGCTGGTTGTGGAAACAGTACTCTCGTTTCCTTGTAAATATTAGTAATTTGTAAGAACAAACATTTCAAGACGGATGTATCCCCCCAGCAGGCACTCGGCGGTCTAAAATAAGACTCCCTCGTTGCACGCGGCTTTAAGTTTTGTTTGCCGTGTTAAAGAAGAGAAATCCCGAGAAGAGCTAGGGAGAATATATGCATCCACTGTTTATTTCTTATGATAACTGTGGATCGTTCCCTTACGGAGCAAAGCATGGGGCTCAGGACTGTCACTCTAATTAATGAGAGATGCCGGATGAAGACAAACTGGCGCTATTATTCAGAGCCATTTTGGTAGAGGCAATAGCACGCCCCCTTCCTTTAAGAGATTCTAGGTGATCCGGGGGCTCCTCTCACATCCAAACCTAGGCAAATGACAAACAGGGGCCTGTTTTACAAAAGATCAGGGAAGATACAGATTATATATTAGACATGGCTGGTCCCTAGTGGTAGAGTAGGTGGAATCTCCTCTATTTCTTAAATTCAATTATGAAACGATTAACTCATTACTAAAATTTAATTGTCATTTAAAATCACATTCTTTCTCTTTGGGAAAAAAATCACTATTGTAATATTTTAAAACGTATCTTATCTAACCATTTTTTTTAGCCATCAGCCAATGATATATGTATTTTTAAAATGATTTTTTTGAACCACAGCTGGTTTTCCCAGCACATTCCTTTTTGGCTGCAAATTTGGAGCAATTTACAGTAATGAAAAATGCTTAAGAAAAGCAGTATGGGGGGGAGGAGCAGGAGGGGGGCAGGCAGTGGGGAAAGCAGGACAGTGTGTGTGCATGCGTGCGCTGAGATGAGGAATCGCAGGTATTTTTCTTTCTGCTTCCTGAAAGGATTGTACAATAGTTCTCAGAGGGATATTGTCAAGACTTGCCTGCTTATCCTGAAGTCTCTCTCGCTGTTTTTTTTTTTTTTTTGTCGAAGGTTTGTGGCCTGCCAGTGTGTTGCATACAAGCTGTTTAAAGTTTCACAGAAAGGTGTAAGCGTTCTGGCAGGGAGCTCTGCAAGCTTTGCTGTTCCTGCTTCAACTGCCATTCCTCCCCCACTTAAGGTAAATATGCAGGCTGGCTTGGTCCAGGACAAAGGTGCAACTTTCTGCTATTACAAAAAAAATAACAGAAACCGTCTGAAGAGTAGGCTGGCTTATGTGCTTAAGGCCTCCCTTTGCTGTGACTTACACTGCTGACTTCGATCAGCAGTGGCACCATCCTCATCAATTCTAGAATTTTGTTTTTTTTTTTTTTGTTTTTTTTTGGGGCATGAGAGGGGCCATAACCTTATTAGCCAATGACATGTTTCGAATCATTGAGTGACAGGGGAAAGGGCACTCTTGGGGCCAATCAGCTTTCAGCTCGGGCCGGTGCACCTGTGGCCCCACCCTTGCATTTACCCCTGATGATCAGGTTTTATTTGTTTATACTGTCAGGCTAGTCATTGTAATGTGGATTGGAAAATTTGTGTCGATTTTAGTCTTTAAACACCGTGACACATTTTTCTTGGAATCTCTTCCTGCTACTGATTTTAGTCTTTACTGCAGCTGCTGTTTGCCGTCATAGTACCACGACACTCGGATCAAACTCTAGATGAATGTAAATATTGTGAATAATAATGATCCGGTTGATGATGATGTTTTCACAATAAATGTCTGGTTATGCAAATGCGCACTGTGACGCTGTGGTCGTCCCAGAATGAGACCACTTGACTCCCAGGAGGTTGTAAGCAGGGCACAGCAGGCAGTAAATCACCACGCTAAAGTTTGGCGGCCGACACTCGCGGTAACCACCCGTGGCCTTGGGGACTCGAACCCCGGAACGGAAACATTTAACGGCTGTAAGGGAAACCCAATGGCCCGCCAGAGGTACCTGCTCACGGAGCTGGTCCTGTTTCTCCTGACCTCTTCCATGGCAGTTGGGAAGGGTTATGTAGTGCTGTGTCAAGTCGCGCGGTGGAAAGAAAAAATGGTACTTGACTAAAACTGTGGACAGTAACATGGAAACTGGAAACCACACCAAGACTAAAAATGCATTATGTATTACTTCCGGTTTTGCTGCTCAAGTTCTGGCAGGTTTAAAAGCGAAATCACGGAGAGTGCAGACGACGAGCAGGCCAGGTCGTATCACTGGATGTGACCGCTCTTAACCTGCCCCGAGCTGCGGAACGACCCGCCTGCCTTCCCTTTACGGCCCCCGCGCTGGGGGCTGTGGTTTCCAGAGAGGCTTCTGTGGCGCTTCTGGGACACTGGATGAAAAAACCATCGGCGCTGAGCCCTTCACCTGACCGCTGCCTGTTTCTCTCTTTCAGTTTGCAGGGAAGTGATGTCACTGGGCTGAAGACACTCCGCAGCGGTAAGCCTCGAGTCCTACCCCCTGCATGTTAATCGCCTGCTGTCGTCGTTCGGTGTCTGCAGCCGCCAGTGCTGCTGTACTGACCTCTTCTTCTCAAGCGCTGAAAACAAGATGCTGGAGTATTTCTTCATTTTAATTTAAATGTTGTTTTTTTTTTTTAAAAAAAAAGAAAAAAAGCTCCGCATCTATTAGTACTGCCTGAGACTATTTAATTTGTCCTTGTGCAAATTAGAACTCAAACAAAATGTTCAAATAAGATGATTAGTTTTTTGCTTTTTTCGTTGTTTTTAAGAAGGCTGAAGTTTGCAGCCATGCATGTGGTTTAATATGCGTCGCAGTTCTCATCTGCGATTTCACATTGGATGCCCTCAAGCTAAGTCCTTCACCCTTGTGTCCTCTGTTAAGGAAACAAAAAGATTATGGTCCCCGGCCCCTTGAAAACATTAGTGTCAATAAGTAAATAAATGCAGGTTTTAGATCTTGATATGTTTTCTTCCTTCCTTGTGTGTCCCGGCGGAATCGAGGATGGGAGTATTTGGGGGTGGACAGCCTCCCAGTAACACACATCCTGGTTTACTCGCTCCGTGTGGGATTCGGCCGAGTCCTTTACTGTCAGGAAAATTACCGACGATTCGAAAGAAATGTTTTAAATCAATATCTTACCAATTAGTGCCCCTCAATAAGCAAGAGCCTAGAGATTTCTGATAATCACTCAGCGTGACTCACAACCAAATAACAGAATGTCCCAGTAAGTTGATCAGCTGATTTAAATCAAAATAATCTGAAATGAGTTGATGGAATATATCAATATATTCCAGTTGTAGTACGATAGATGCAGTCCATAAAATAATATATAAATAAAACTTCAGTTTCTAGCCAGACAGATCTGTTCTTCAGGTGTCTGTTCCCGGAGCCTGAGCTCAGCCAAAGCTGCACACGTGTGACATATGACATAACATTACACGCTTACATATGTATGCTTGTCGCTCGTTCAGTGTGGCCAATGATTTCAAACTGAGTGTCACACTTGGCTCAATGAAATGCCCTCATGCTCAGTAAAGGTGTGAACTCATCCGGTAGCGACAAGTGCGTGGCTCCGCCCACAAGCTCCGGTTCCATTGCCCTATTGGACGAGCAGCGCCTCATGCACCGCAGGCATCTGACCTTAAAGGGATGAGTCCCCAGGGCACTTTAGCAACAGGCTGTCGGCCAATTATATAGCATAGTCAGTGCCTTAGAATGGTACTGGGTTGACCACCTGCAAAAGGATGTGCCAGGGTAGAGGTCTGTGGGCCTCCTCTTTAATTTTGAAGTCTGAGGATTCTTGGAAATAACTAATTATTCATGACATTCGGGTAATTGGTGGATTTTGTTTTTCCTCCTCCTTTTGATTTAAGCCAGAAACGGAGCTGTTTGAACGCCGCTTGCGAATGCCTGGCGGTCCTTAAGGCCCGGTGCCCCCACCCGGATGATTCCGGAAGGAAGCTTTAAACATTGGTTCCAGTCCTCTCAGATTTAGGATTTTCTTTTAGCCCCAATTATTACCACATGGCACAACTGGTGCTCATTAGCTAGTATGTAAAACACATGTTTACAGCACAGTTTTCATACATATCCCTGCCTGTCGTGATGGTTTGGGGAAGGCGTACGTTTAGCGCTACACATGTGATATGCCTGCGAAGGTTTCAGGGCATTGTTTTTTTGCCATAATCCACAAATTTCCAAACAAACACAAGTTAATCCATGCCAGGTTCAGGATTATTGAATTCGCAATCTGGAGATGTACTGATCTTGTGTGTTTTTTTTTTTTTTTATTTCATTTTTTAAATTTCCATTTCTATTTTACGGTAGTACACTAACAATTAATACAGGAAGTGAAAATGTGATACAAAATCAACTTCTGATTTCTGTGGAAAATTCTAGTTTTTGCAGCTCTCTGTGTCTGCGGGTAACCGTTGGTAGAGACTTTTTTTGTTGTTTTCAGTTTCAGCATCGGTCTCTGTGAAACGCCTACCTGATGGGAAAATCTAAGCAGGCCTCAGTCTTTTGTTTGGGATTGACACAACGTGGGACGGGATGAAAAAGGATGTGAAAAATGTTAGCTGAACTCCCAAATAAAAACAAACAGGAAGCAGAAGGACTAAGGAAAGAGAGTGGTGTTTGTGACAAAAGCATTTTTAAAAATGAATACCTCTGAGATCTCCAGCAGCAGCTCTTTATCAGGCATCTACAGCTATGGACCATGGCACTGGTACTGGACAATAAACTAACGTCACAACTAGTTTTCTTATCTGTGATTAAATTGATTTTTTTTTTGGTCCCTGGTTCCTGGTTGCATAGCTGGGAAAGTGTATCTGGGGTTCATTAGTACATAGCGAGGGTCTTCAAAGGATACCTAACACAAAAATGCTGGTGATAAATCAGTGTTAGCCTGGAATTTCTGGATTTTTACCTCCTCTCGTAAAGGCTCGCGAATGGTACAGATGCGGCCATTTTTGCCCTTCTCTGTTTCAGCTCTGTTCTAACGTGAATGATCTACAGTAATTGCTGAACAGTTTCAAAAGCTTCGGAAAGAATAGGTTTCGAATCTTTGTTTAGAGACTCAGGTTTAACGTGTGGCAACAATAGTCGGAGGCGTAGGGCTGTGAGCTTTTCATTATGGATGCTAACGCCGCTTAGCAGAAACCGAAACGCAATTAGCGCTTCCCTGCGACGGCGTGTAATGCATGCGACCGCTGTGCGTTTTGGCCCTGCCAGACTCATTTTTTTAATGCTTTCTGCCATGCAAGCATGCCTCAGTCCAGCAGTCAGCGGGAACGTTTTCCCGTCGCCATGTTTTAAGCGCCACCTTAATGACGGATGCGCTGTATCGACCCGCTCGCTCATCAACCACACCCCCGACACTCCTTTCTTCAGCGGGGCTGCTTCTTAAACGTCAGTGTCGTTTTCCTGTTTCTTCTTCCTAAAATATTTATGTCCTCCTATGGTTAACAGCGTGCCTTCAGAGTGGATTCTGTGACCAGGGTTGAATCACTAACGGATTGCTGTGGCTTTGTAATATGATGTGCTGTTAAATACTGTATCTCTTTCTCTTGCAAGGATGATAGGGAGAGTCGTATATGTCCCTGGAATACTTCTCATTGATTGGCTCTATCACTCCATGGACCTGTATTGGGGAGGGTATTCAAATAGAAAATCGCTAGACAACAAAATATTTACACTTTGCATATTGTGAAGTAATGTTGTTATTTGTTATTTGACTTTTGTCACTGTATGAAACTTGTCGGAGACAGTTTGATAAGTGTTGCTTTCCTGTGACCAGATATTTTTGGATACAGGAAGCAAGTAGAAGGATGTGTTTTTGGGGACAGGAGTCATTTTGAATATGCTTTTTTTTCCCCCCCCTTGGTGGAGTGTGGAGAGAGAGTCAATCATGATTTTTTTTATGGAGGGGAGCTAGAAGACCGCATTGAATTTGGAGTGGTGGGGGGGGGGTGCGTGGGGAGGGGCGGGGTTTGGGCAGGGAGTGGTGGACAGAGGGTTGCCTGCTTGCTCTGGACTTTTTGGGGTGGGGCTGGGGGGGGTCACAAAAGAAGAGAAGGCATTTTGCTGGTCATAGACGCCCCTTCCTTATGACTGTATCTCTGCAGTGGGGGGTGGGGGGTGGAAAAAGGAGTGCTCAGTCTCAGATCCGCAACAGGACTGGGTCTTCAGCCAAGACGGTCTGGACCGCGGCGGGGTTAGACCACGCCTTCTCGGCAAGTTCCGGGCCATGTTGCATCTGTTCCTATTGTTTAACAACAAGGCCGGCCACGTGAGGTCATGTGCGATTACGCGTGCCTTCAGGAGATCCCATTAGAACGGCAGAGGAGCTTCCCCCCCGCCTCCGAACACGACAGAATGCCCGGCCCAGTGCAATGTAACCCTCTGAAGCTGTTCGGTTAAAAAAAAAAAAAAAAAAAAAGCTCTCCCCGTCTTGCATTTCTTTTCGTCATGCTCATTGCAGGGACGCGAGCCTCTTGCTGACGGTGCGGTGGCGGACGGCGTCTCCGTGTCACGCGGGCGCGGCTCCACTGTAGACGGCGGCGGGTCGACCGCGACGAGAAGCACGTGACGGGATCTACCGCCGTGGGCCTCCCCAGAGCGCGGTTTAACTCCTGCAAGGCAGGTGCGGAAGGAGTCGGCCAGGCTCCGGTCCGATTTACCGGGACGACTCTGGGTCCGCGTACGGTGGCCGGAGCGTGATACCCGAGGGGGGGTGGGTTGGGATTGGGTGTTAGACAGGAGCCTCTGGGGAAAGGGGGGGGAGACTTCAAGCTTCCGCAGGATTAAATGCGATGTCACTACAAATGTTGCGGCACCAGATGCAGAAACACTTAAATCCGTGTGCCGCAGCATCTTAGTGTGACCACCTCCCCCTCTCCCCCTCCCCCGCCTGTCCATTTAGCAGCCTACGCAGAGCATGCACTCCGCAGAGGACAGAGGAGGCATTAGGATCGTCCGGGGATTTGTGATCCCTGAGACACTCCTGCCTCTTATTATTATTACAGACGCTGTGTTCTCAGACATACCGGAGAGGTTTTTAAGGCGCTACCACGGTAAACCTCAGGGAAGTAATTAGCGCTGAAATTTCCGAATGTTCCTAAAAGAGGAACCTCTGTCCAGCTGTGTTCGGGGAACTAATTTGTTATCAATAGCCTGGGCTAATAATGGCAACCCCCCCCCCCCCCACCCTTCCCAGGGTGAAAGGTTAGGGAAGACTGGTTTTGGGACCCCTGTTGAGGGGGTGGGGGGGGGGTCTTGCATGAATAGGAGCTGCAGAGTCTCATAAGTGCCTCTCTGTGGTTTGATGTGCAGATGGTCTGGGGGAAAATTGAATTTTCCTTTAGCGTCGTTCGGTTGTCGGGGCCAGATGCCTGCTTGCTGCCTTTGTGCTGGCAGGGGACTCGATTTTTATACATGTACAATGTACCTTTTTGTCTTTTTGTTTATTTGTTTGCAGCCACTTGGAATTTTTAATTCGGTTTCTGGTTTTCGCGTGACCCCCGGTGGGACCGGGCCGGGGTGCCGGGGTGCCGCGTGAGATCTCCAGTAGATTGTAGCGCTCATGACTGCCACGTTCCCCATATAAATAAATAAAAAAAAACCCTGCAGAGTGAGATTCCCAGCACCGGCGCTGATCTGATGCCCCCCCCCTCCGAAAGGGGACCTAAAACGCTCCCAATAATATCAATAGCAGCTGAAGGAGAGGGGGGAAAAAAAAGCCTTTCTGCCAGTATGGCGTAAAAGCTGCTTAGCCCACAACGCTGCCCCCCCCCCCCCCAGCACCCCCCGTGCCTACAGGGGAGCATATCTGCGCCGTCAGCCCCTCAGAAGCCAGCAGAGGTGATACCAAGGTGAACGCAGACTCGGGGAGCGGCCCGGGAATCATTGATATTCCGACTCGAAGGCTGCAAATGGCTCCGTGGCAGATGGAGTCTTTGTCAAGGAAGAGAGATGGCGACCGGGGGGAACGTCTGAGTCGCCGCTCCGCTCCGCTCGCGCTGGCCGAGCGCGGTCACCTTCGCTTGCTCAGAGGGTTCCCTTGCACTTTGATCAATTACCCCCAACCCCCCCATTGTTTACAGGAGATGTGGAGAAGGGCCATTTTAAAAAGGGGGGAGGGGGGGGGGGGTGTGCAGGGAGTGCACTGACACTGGGGCTCAGAAACGCGTCTCTGGGGAGGGAGGCTCGTATCCGGAAGAGTCCTTTTCGTTAACGCGCTCTGTAGCATCAAGGTAAATAAAATAACAGGGCTCACACACGCCTGCTAATTTCCACGTATTTATGCCTTTTCAAGTGTTAATAGGGAAATAAATTGAGAGAGAAAATGGATATACCACCCCCCCACCCCCGTCTGGCAGTGCCCTCTTATTGCGAATGTCTTAGCAATAAGAGTGCACCGAGATGGTGTTTCATCTGAATTTTAATTAGATCTTCTGGGTTAGTGAAAGCCTTGTCTTTTTATTTATGTTTCCTGATGTCGTCATGCCGCCATGCTGGTTTTCAAGGCTACCATTCCTCCGTAGACTTTAGCCCGGTTTTTAACTGGTATCTCGCTTAAAACTAATTGTGTGATACCTGTGAACTATTTATGATTAACTTTTTTTTAAATTATTATTTGTAATATATGCTCCGATGCACAACAACGTCTCCCTTCCTGCCGGTTGTACCCCCTCTGGATTTGTGAGAACCTTAAGAAGACGTTTAACGATTATCACATGGAGGGGTTTGACACCAGAAATCGATCCTCATATTTAAAAGCGAGTGCGTGACCATCGGCCAGCATGCACACGACAGGCGCCTAAATTAAAACAAGGGCAAGTGTCTTTGACCAATGACCAAGAAAGGGAATGAAAAGTGCCTCGTTTGTGAATTGCTAATTGTATTTGCTCTGTCCTGTACTGTATAACAATTTAGAATAATTAATTTGACCTGGCTTCCTTGATTGTTAAACATGGTCTGTAATAGATTGTTTTAATGGTTTGGGTACTCCATTTTGAATGAAGCAAATATCCAAATGCCTGTCTTTGAGCAATGAAGTGCTTTTTTTCCCCTTTAGATTTTAATAGTAATTAAACAAGAATTACGATCTAATTGGACGAGTGATTATTAAAGCGTGTTGAATGTCTGTCCAACGTTTGTGTTTCCGGACACGGGCACAGCGTCTGTATTCCCGGAACGAAAGGTTAACGTTCAATAATAACGCTCTGAGCGAAACGGCGAGGTTGATAAATAGGAGGGAATATCGGAAAGGTCAGAGAAGAAACGAGGGAAAGGACAAACGACGCAAAAAGCGGATGACACCGAGGTCCCGGTTTAATATGTATGTGTTGCAGGTTGATGGTTGGTTTCATTAGCCAGTCTCATTGGTATGCAACCACTCTCCTCCTGCAGCAAAATGCATATTGTATTCGGGCATCCTGTATGTCGAGGAGAAAAGCTTGGATTTTAGACTCCTGCATCCTTCTGAAAAGCTCTTTTTGTCTGCAACCTTTTTTGGTTTCAATTAAAAATATTCAAAGAATTGATTCACTCCATATGTACTTCAATTTCAAGAATGATGTTACGGTTTCTGTTGCCAACTGGCTTTGTTTCCAGAGGAAGGCTAGTCAAGTTTGTTTTGATCTCGGCCAAGTGAATTCTTATTTCATGTCATCCTGGATGCTGGGTGGGAGGGTTTGCACATATCGCAGCTGGGATCGCTGTCTGTCTGATGGTGCATGGGCAATCTCTCGGGGCTCCTGTCCACCTCTGGGGTGAAAAGGTTCTGCCGTTGAAGCGTCTATGTTTCTGACAGGAGGTTGGAGTCCTGCTGGCGGGAGAGACGACGTGGGCTAGCAATGTATAAATTTTTCCCTCTCTGTTTCATAGGAGGGAAGAGTTGGGTTAGTGTAGAGTTTCTGGCCCAGATGCCTGACAAGTTTCTCAAGCTCGTTTAATCCACGTCGTCTAATCGCTTATCCTAGTCAGGGTCATGGAGGGGTCTGGAGCCTGTTGTAGACAGCCCCAGGCTGCCGTATACCCTCAATAGGGTTCCAGTACTTTGGAGGGCATGTGCACACACTCACGGTCAAACGCTGTGGGCAACTTAGTGACACCAATTAGCTTATTTGCTTGTCTTTGGACTGTTACTGTAGTAAGAGGAGGAAACCACACAGAACAGAGGTGGGATTCGAACCCCCAACCCAGGAGATCAGGCCACTGTGTCACCCCCTTTGACTGTATACTCTGCAGTTCACTGCAACATTTTTTCATTTTTCTGTTCCAGCACCAGCAAGTTGGCAAACACAGGGGCACAGACATGACAGGCCAGGTCTGTTCAAGGACAACCAAGTGTTTAAAGAGGCAGCGCGGCCTGAGATGCTTTTGCTGGAAGCTGTGTGCTCGCTCTCTCTCCCCCTCCCGATTGTTGGTGAGGGTCATGTAGACAACAATGGCAGATGTGGCCCATTCAACGTTTCTGTTTTGTTACAACTCATTGGCTATTTGTACATAGTCGGCTATGGACCTTATTGGTATCCTACTGTGAGTGACAAAGTCTGAGTGTTGGGGTGATTCAAAAGAAATGCCAACAAATAGTCTGTTCAGTTCCTCCCTGTTATGAATTCATTGCATCATTCTGACATGTATCTTCTGCCAGAAAACCCAATGGAGAGCACATTCGCTGCAGCCCCTCTCCCCCAATAGATTCCCATGGCTCATATTGGGTTATGCATTTTTGGTTATTCGGTTACTATCTGAGTCAAAGCAAGTCTCACCTGCTGAGGTTTCAATAGTGAAAAGGAGCAGCTGAGGTTGAATTTAAGGATCAAATGAGTGATACCATGAAAGGGTTACGTCATTCAAATTTATGTGATCATATGAGGAATTGCTATAAATACATTTACAGGCGCTCCCCAGGTTACGAACGCGATCCATTCCCTAAGTCTGTCTTTATGTCGAATTCGTAGGTAATTCGGAAAAAATGATTATACGCTACTGTATTGTACCAGAACCAGCGAACTGCTGAAGCCGCCCAATGATTTCACGTGTCACAAAGTAGTGTGTGTGTTTGTTATTATGAACCATTGTATCTAAACTGAATTCTTAACATAATAGGCTTTATGGAAGTCCGTTCGTAAGCCAGACGTTCTTAACTTGGGGACTGCCTGTAATGTATACTGTATACCTCCTTCATGGCTAACATCCTACTTAGCTGTTTAAGAGGACTGTTACAATTGTAAGGTGTCTTACTGCTTAACTATAACGCTCAGGAAGCAGTATTGTAGTAGAGATTCATAAATTTTGGGTTGCTTGCTAGATAAGCTCTCCCTTTGTTAGTGATTGTTGCTTGCAGCTTCTTGACCCTGGTTTGCCGATTCCAAGAAGGCTGAGTCACGTTATACTGCCTGTGTTTTTGATGAAGTAAAAGAATCAGCGGCATTGTAAAGAAACCCAACAATTATTTTGATGATCGTTCGCCAACCTTTAAAACCTCATTGGGGATCATTTTTCAGCTATTAAGTGGCAGATGAATTTCTGATGGTAACTGGTATTGAGAAAGGTACAATATGTACTGGCTTTCATTTTTAAATTTAATACAATGGAAAAATACAAAGAAATGCTCTAGTCCCTGGATCAGTATAGCCAGTCTCTGTCCACAGTTTTAAAATCACAACTGCACAAAAGCTAATCATTAATTAGGGGGGGAAACAAGTAGTCTCCTCTTACAGGCTACTCCATTGTTTAGCATTAAGTATGTAGCTCGTTATCTGTTCTGCTTATTCGAAAGTTTGCAGTGAATCGGTAACGAAAAGGGTGCGTTGCTGGTTTATTCTGTGTAGCTTAAGTTATGTAAAGGACATCTAGAAGTCAGGAAGTAGAATCTTTCGCTGAACGACTCGATCTTGTTACAAATAGGTACCGGCCCAGAAGCTCAAGATGTGCTGTGAGTGTAGGAGGATATGGAATGGGGTTTGGGATGCGGGGTCGTGGAAAAGGCCGCATTCAGACTTTGATGAGAAAATGAACCATAATTCTGGTCATTTGTATCTCCCATAACACTCCCTGACTTGTGGGTTCTTCAGTTTGATTGGTTGGTAGGAGGTCAACCTGGAGTGGAGAGGGATACTTTTGGAAGAAGCTGAAATTCCAGAGCCCAGGGTGGTGGTGGTGGGGGGGGGGGATAGATACCAACAGAGTAATTCAAACTGAATTGAAATTAAATGAGATTTTTGACTAGTCAAAAGCTGAGAGATCATTGTGTTTCCTACGAGCAGCTCACAGGATGAAGAGAGATTTCCTAGTTTGAAAATTGTCATCTTGCAGATGCCCTAAAATTATGTGGCTCTCTGGATTTTCACGACACACTCTTTCCTTAAATATTAAATGCGTGGTGGTCTTAACAATTTTTACGCTCCTGGGATTTGTTTATTCGTCACGCAGACAAGTCCCACGTGGAATACTTCTCCGTGTTTTTAACGGTGTTTGAGAATCCAGCTCGCAATGTAAGTCGCTCCATAAAGGGACTGCATCTTCCACAGCATAAATGCAGGCAATCCAGGCATTTAGATCTAATAATAGTCATAATTTGATCTCTTCGAGATGCTCACATTCATAGTTTCGTAGCTGATTTGTAAGTCATTATCCTTCATTTTATAGAATTCGTTTTAACTCACCGATCAAGACAAAAGACCTGTGAGCAATTAGATGCAAATGATACGAAATTCTGGCATCTGTTCAACTTTTATTTTTAAGGAAATCCTGGAAGATACCCGTGTTTAAAACATAACCAGTTTTATTTTATTTCTGTATTTTTCAGTAGTATTGAATACTGTTGTATTATGTGTTCAAGTATGTGGTTTGTATAAAACGTTCAATTATTCTTATTGAAGGATTACCCAATTAGCCCAGTTTTAGGTTGAAAATGTAGTGTATAATTCTATTTTTAGATTTCATTCAGTCCTATTTACTTGCCGAAGTGGCAGATTCAAATTGCAATTAATTTCCTTACCAATTGGTAATTACTTTGGCAATTACTCAGCTCGGTGTTCCGTTCCGCATTAAGAGTTAATATTTTTTTGAAGCGTACTGTAGGTGAGATAATCCTGCGATATCAGGCATCTGTCTCTCGCTATTTCATGCCGCAGCGCACAGCGCTTCTGAAAAGGGCATTTGTTAGGTGCCTGTAACAGGAGCTGCGGCGAGGTGCGTTTTTCCATTAGCGAGGCCCAGCGTGGACGGTGCCCTGTTTCACACCACCGTAAAACAGCCGCTGCCGCTACAAAAGGCGGCAGAGAAAATTGCCTTCCGTAATGTTTGCTCGGAAGAAATACACGTCTGGCGAATAGCACGTGGGGGGGGGGGGAATCATTTCTAAAGACAATATTATCTATATTAACTGAAAGCAGCTGATTATTCCATCAGCAGCGGAGAGTATCAGTAAATATATATGGAACCTTGGTTACCGAGGCAAATGTGACCCTTAGTCACTGCTGGTAGAATGATCAGCGTGTCGGACTTCCTCTCGATTGAAGCAGTTCGCTGGTCTTTAAGATGATATCCATGATTATCAGACCCAGAAGTGAAGGTGTTTTTTTAAAACAAAAAAAACTTCCTGTTGCTGAAGCAGAAAGCGACATATAAGTAAAGCTCATTAGGTCTTGATGTTGTGTGACGTTTCGCTTATTAAAAAGGGGGGGGGGGATGGGGGGGCTGCCGTGATTCGCTCGTGTGTTTCCGAACACGTTTTTTTTTAATTAAAAAATAAATAAATAAAACCTCAGTACAAGACAGCACGACAGCTGATGGGGTTTCTGTGTTTACAGGTAACAACAAAAACCAGCCGGTATGTTTCTCATGTAAATGTATAGTCTGGCCCCCGCTTACCTTAACACTTTAATTGTTAACCTTAACATATCCCTGCAAGATTCTCAGACGCTACCTCATTGCCGAGGCCGATGATGGCACGGCGGGACTGGCACGGGCAGCATGCCGGCCAGACAGACACGGGAGACGGTACCGTGCCGCCTGCGCGCCCGTGTGTCCGGCCTCTTAGCTGCAGACGACGGTAACAATGGACTTTGTGCCGTGCCGATTTGCGTCCTGATAACAGGGTGGCCGAGGACTGTGGCCTGTTTTGGTGTCATAACCAGATGTGTGTGCGTGTGTGCAGGGGAGGAAAAGCAAATAAGATGGCCGTCTGCCTGCTCTCTCGCTCGCCCAAGCCTCCTGACAGCGTCTCCGCCGCTCGGGCGGTATGGAAATGAACAGGAAGCGGCGTCTCCCGACCTTCCCTCGCCGAGACGGCAGGAAGGCCGCAAACTGGTCCGGTGACATGCCTCTGTCAAGACGACACACGCTTTCGGCTGTTGTCAGGGACTTTATTATTATTTACTACGATAATTTCTTTTCTTTTTTTGCCAGGCCGAGAGCAGCGTCTGAGGGAAAAAAGGCGAGCGGCACATTACTGTCTTATGATTTACGATTACGAGATTCGTTTGCTGATCTCATCTCGGACTGTTATTTCGTTACGGGAACGTATCAGTGCTCATCATTGTGGTTTTGTCGTAAGATGGGACAGTTTTAAGCGACTGAGACACTCCTCTAAGTTCCTTTCAATGAATAATTACAGTTTTGCATTTAAAAAGCAGGCTTTAAATGCAGAAGTATGAGTCCTTTGTGTGGAAACAAGGTGGTGGAAGTATTTATTTCGCAACAAAAAACTTTTAAAAAGTACCCTTCAATAATCATCAAAATAATGTAACAAAATAAGTCATTAATTCAATAAATCATTACCCTCCCCACACCAAAAAAAAAAAAAACTCCTGATGAGAGTTGTCAGTTTTTTTATTGATGGAAAGTTATTCTGAGTGAACTATGGGGTTTTCTGTACTGTGGCTAAAACAGTCAGTTGCCGTCATTTAGCTTAATATTGTATTGCAGTGGTTAAAACCAGTGTGACAGAATACTTCTATTCTGGTCTATCACACCGTATCATGTTTCTAGGCAGATGCATTCAACGCTGCGTTGGGTGGTGTGGATCTGTCTGGACTCCCAAGGAGCACAACGTTTACGAAACATCGGATAACCTTTAGCTTAATGGCAAAGACCAATAATATGCCAACTGTATTTTTTTTAGGGATATCGGATGATGGAAGATGTTTTATTTAAAGACTCTTCCTGTTTCTATGCCACAAGAGCATCAAAAAAAAAAAAAAAAACTTCACTGAAGTTGTTCTGTTTTTCTCTCCGGTTCAGACAGTCTAGTGAACTTAGATGTTCAAACGTTCATGGCTATTTTTTTTTTATTTAATTTTTGCATAATCCCTATGGTCTCAACTTAAATGTGAAAAACGGTTGACTGAAATCACATCTTCTGCTTTCAGTGGCATGTTTTTACTGGTTAGGCAGTGGAATATCTGCATTTTAAATAATTGCACAGAGAAGTATTTTGGCAACTAGTATGTTTTTTTATTATTATTTATCGAAAGAAACATGGATTCTGAAGCTAAATCCAACCAGACTACTTCTCTTGACTTGACAAATTTGGAAAGGAGAGAAGGTATAGATAGATGACAAAAGCAGCTTGAGGAGGCAGGCCAGCAGGAAGCGAAAATGGATCAGCGTCACCTCTATGGCCCTCATCTGCAGTCACTGTCAAGTGCAGCTGTCTGTCTGCTTCTGTACTCCGACAGACAGTTTTTCTTTCATTTCTCGTGATTTGAATTTGATTTACAGAGAACATCTGCTTTCGGCAGGTGCGGCGGGCGACAGAGGTGGCCTGTCTGAGTGTCTGTATCCTCACAGCCCGTTTACTGAACGCAAGGACAGGGAGAAGGCTGCCTTTGGCCCCGCATGCTCAGGTTGGGTCGAGGGATGAGATGCTGTATTAGTTAATGGCTTGAAGGTGGGACCCCTGGCAGGGAACAGTTTCGGCCCCGGTTTCTTGGGACACGATGGACTTGGCTTGGAGTTGATGGTCAGTCCGCTGCGCAACTGGGAGCATCTGCTGCTCCAATATCTCTGTCTCCACCCCACCCCCCCACCCCCAACACAGCCCAGCACCCGAGAAACGGTTACTGCCGTTGACTGCAGTTTCGAAACAACCTCCACAATGACTCAGCAGCTGTAGAAATACTGAAAGTTAACGGTGGGGGGAGGGAAATGGGGAGAGAAAAAGAGAAGTCGCCCCTTATCATTGTTTCCTGTTACGTAATAGATGGGGACAATAATTAACAATTAAATCTCTATTTGCTTGGTGCAGTGAGGCATTGAGAGTGTTGCACCTTTTGGCCACTAGGAGAGTACAAGACCCCCCCCCCACACACACACACACACACACACATACACACACACACACACACAGCTCAGAGAGATTACAACCTCTGAATCTCTTAAGGGTTTGGCTGTGTTCCGGTTGCTTTTGTATATCACAGTACACCTTAATCTTTGTCTGCTGTGTTTGAAAGAATGCCTGTTTTTTTTTTTGTCATACGTTCATAGGCCTACAAAACGCTGAGGCCACATCCTGCCACTGAGGCAGTCTGCCTCATAAACTCTGGGAATGTTGCGCAACCACAGTTTTCTGTTTCCCATTTAAGAGCCCTGTTTGCAAATGGAAACGCCATGTGGATACTGAGATCACGTTCACGAGTTTTAAATCATCATTTACTTGTAGCCCTGGGCAAGCTCAGGGCGGGCGGGGGGGGGGCACACACCCTGGATGGGGGCTTTAAGTGCCTCTCACAGAAAACAGAAATGAGCCCAAATGTGAGAGAAGCTACTTTATTCATCAGAGCGGAAGACAAATTGGTTCACTGTGTGACTTTTTGCCACAAGCATCACAAGGTTGCCTGTTCTTCTAATTGAATTTTTCTTTTTTTAAATTGCAGAAAAACAAAAAAGACACAGTTCAGTCTTTTTTTGTAAGTTGTCCTGGTGCTGCAGACTTAGCCTCTGAGTCATTGACGGATTGGCCACAAATTGTTCATGAAATGTAAACGCTTTCCATATTACTGCAAGTGCTGTCCCGTTTGTCGTGCCCCAATGGTAAGAGACATTCAGCTGCAGGCGCAAAATTTGCTGCAGGAAAGAATAGTGCAGTTTCAATCTGAATATCACTGGCCTGGCCGGTTTATTTCGTCATACGGGACATTCATTTAAAAAAAAAAAAAAACAAAAGCAAATGATTCATTTGGAGCTGAGAAACACAACCATCCGCTATAAATTACGCCCTGATTTATTTGCTTGCAGAAGGAAAGGCGCTGCCTTGATTTTTACGGCGCTAATATTATTAAAGGATAAACGCACAGGGGCCGGTTTGCATATGCTTGCATTTTTAAAATCATAGCTGATCTTTTTTTACAATGAAATCGGAGCAATTTATTCATAAGGGTTTGCAGCCCCCCACGATGTAAGACAGTGAATTAAAAATTCTGGCGTTGGGAAATTTCCTACATTGCGGATATGCTCTCCAGAGTGCTGCTTATCTTCATTAGAAATGCATATTCCTGACGTTTAATGAAAATCTGTTTAGTTTAAGGATATGCCGTGTCGGATACAGAAAGATAATTACTCGCTCTCTCTTCCCGCATGCAGATTTTACGTTTCCATGCATCCTCTTAAGGTTATGGGCTACTTAAAGAAAGATGCACCCAGCGCAAAGCAACCTAATGCAGCGTTACTGCGTCGCCACTTTTATGTCCTGACTCTCATGTCTTTTCTCCGTCGTCCTTTTTTTGAGCATGATGCAATTTGGTGTTAATCAGAGTGAAACGTGATAATGGAGTCCGCGCCTGTTGTTTGCTGATTTACGAACAGGAAATATTTCTTGATGTTTCTGTGGTATGGGATCATTTTTTTTTAGATGTATAAGGGTAACCTGTAATGTGGAAATGAAAGTCCTTAATTATGAACAGGAGAGCTGACGTTTAGCACCCGAGTCAAAACAGTAGCCTATCTGGCATGTGTACAGACATAGTTTTCATAGAATCCAAGATATAATCTACGAAGCCTTATGTATTCGTGAAAGGTATAACTATAAACGTGTCAAATCTATGTGTTTTTTATTGGAGAAACGGTTAGTTTACATTAGTGTAGGTAACAGTGTTTTTAAATCGGCTCAGGGGGCGAAACGTGAACCTGGCTTTTTAAAATCCGAATGATAACGAAGACAAAATGTTGGGGGGAGGGAAAAAAAGACAATGCCGCCGCCATTAGAGGAGCCACTTGCTTATCTACCTTGAAATGTCAGTGCGGATTCCCCTGGTGAGAAACTCTCGCAGCTCCACTCCAGAGTGCCGGGGACACGGCGGGGCGGGCCGGGGCCGGGGAGGCGCTCCTGCGGCATGTCCGCCCCGCTCCTGCCCTCCCGGTGCGCTGACGTGCCGCGCCGCTGTAATGCAACGAATGACCCCGGCCGTCTGAAAACTGCGTGCTGCGGAAATAAATGGAATGTGCGGGGGGGTTGAGGGCGAGCCATCAAAGCTCCGTGTTCCCCGATAGCAGCGCACCGACCCGGGATACAGGCGCTACCCAATTAACGGGCTATCGATCCGTGTCCAAGTCAGGCGCGGTACATATATTATGTTACATTGTTTATGCTGAAAGTCCAAAGACGTGCGTTGAAATTGCGAATTTCGGTTTCTTTACAGTTACTTTCGATCTTCATAACAGTTTTCTAAGCTTTTTTTTCCACTGTTCCATTGAGTGACGCTGATTTTCTGTCATTTAAATTAGTACTAGGAAAATTAGTCCAGTGACTAATGACTGTTGATTAAAACGACAGAAGTTTATCACCGTCTTACTCAGTGGGACTTCGTTGTACACAGACTGCAGCTAAATCAAGCCCCTTGGATTCCGTTCAGCCGTCTCATCCTTCCATTAAGTTTATTAATTGATTTCTGCATTGTTGGTTTAAGCTTAATAAATATCAAAACCACATTGTGAAATATAGCTAGCAATCTTGGTAGGCTACATGCTTTGGATAAATTTGGCTTTATATGCTTTTTCAGTTTGTCTTGTATCTTAAAAGGTTTCTGAGGGTCTGTGTTAAACAAAAAGGGGTTTCTTTGAAGTGGCACTGGAGAGCATTTCAAAGCTGTCACAGTGGTGTGTGTGTGTGTGTGTGTGTGGGGGGGGGGGGGGCGTTCCAGGTGATTGGCAGATGAAGGTGATGCTCTTTCCTGCGCTTGAGCTGCCTGTCGTGCACTAGGGTCCTGCCCGTGTCCTCGCTGTGGCCCCGGAGCCTCCTCTGGCTTGTTTCCAGGGATTTGTCACTTGCCCCACACCCCAGCACCTGCCAGTCAAGCCAACAGAGAACTGTCTCCCCGCCCCACTCCAATTTGCTGCCAGACAGCACCTCCAGCAGGGACTGAGAAATTTGTTTCCCCCTTTTTTTTTTTTTTTTAATTCAGCTGCCTTAGCGTCATAAATAAATGAAGCAGCAGCAGGATGGTTGTGATGTAAGCGGGTCTGAGGCAGCTGCCCCCCCCCCCCCCCGCCCGCACATCTCAATGGCTGTCACCCTCTAGTTCACCGATGTCCTTCTCTTCCTGGCTGACGGGGGTGCACAGTCCCCGATCACAGAGCCTGTGTGGTCAGGCCAGGTGAAAGCCCCCCCCCCCCCCCGGGGCAAACTTCACTGCCCATTTTCACTTTGTCTTGGGTGATTGGGGGGGGGGGTGCCGGTGGTTTTCCAAGTCTGCACCACCCTCAGAAGATGGACGTTTACTCATCTCGCCCCCGCCAGGATCCGCCCTGTGTGTGGTCGTGAAAAGGCAGCCGCTTCTGACCGAGTCTTTCTCCTGTCCCGCACTGTGTGATGTCATCCCGTTTCAGATTTCAGAATCACTTTTCCCCAGCAGGGAGTGCAGGGCTGTCTGTTGGTTGACTTTTGTGAAGTCTGCGTCCTAAATTTCCAGTTTTGTTTAACTTCCTTTCATTTTATTCTGGGGGCCTTTCCAGCATGCTCTTCAGTATTGTTCGGTCATGTAGGAACCTGTTTCACGGTCTGCTTTTGTTCCTGAATTTAGGATTATGGCTTTGGAGTCCACATCCGGCCTCGCTAGGGAGGAAGGATTCTGTTACGGAAAAAGACAGCAGTGTGTGGATGGTTCAGATGGAAAGATGAACATCTGACTCCTGTCCAAATTTAAGGCAGGATGTAATGGACCTGTGGATCAGGCCTAATTCACTTTTGACAGATGTGATTTGTCCCGTGATCAGGTGATTAGGTCTTATTGCAACGGACTTGCAATAAGTTGAACAGAAACACCAATGTAAATGAGGAGAGATCTCTTCAAATGAAACAATTATGTGGTATTTTTACCAGTGAGATTGACCCAGTGGAGAGAAACAGTGCAATCCTGACAGGTGAGCGGGAGGCGGCAGCTGAGGATGTGAGGCTGGAGCTGGCGAGATGAACGCGATGAACGCACAGCACCCTGGCCTGTGCACCCTGGCCTGTGCACCCTGGCCTGTGCACCCTGGCCTGTGCTGCTCCGAGCAGCTCTGCGCGGCAGTGGGAGAAATTCCCTGCTTTTTGTTTGATATGTTGTACATATATGCAAATGAATGTTTAATGTCTCTTTCGGAAGCTTTTCTATGATTTTCTATGCATCACAGTGCATATTCTTGATAAGTCAGGCCTCACGATAGCTAAACCGCCGCTAACAAAACTGACTCTTCGGGTTTTATGCCTCCCTGCTGTCCAGACGGTGCCGGTGCTTCTGGGGTTTCCCTGAAGCCATTGTGAATTTGCCTCACGGCTTCATCTTGCTAAAACCCTGACTTGCGATTTGCACCCCTGGTTTCCTCACCAAAGAGCATCCCGACTGCAGTAACCAGGGAAATGTTCACCCCAATCCTGCTCCGCTTTGTCCTGGCTTCCTCGGCATTTAGGTGCGCCGTAGGATGAGATGGTGCTTGGGGAAGACCAAGGTTCATGAGCTGCCTGATGAATAATGGTTCCTAGCACCGCAGCAGTGCCCCGGAACCTCTTTATTTACACCTGGGCTTGGAGTCCGTTGTCTCTCCCAATGATGTCATAATCCTTACCTCCGATGCGGCGCTCCAGCCATCTGCAGTCTGCCAGCGTGGCACAGACGGCAGCACGGGCTCTTCACGACACCCTTCCTGCTTTACGGGGCGTCACCTGCAGTGGGATTTGTATGTGGAGTGACGCCGTACGGCGCATTTACACAGGGGCGTGGAAAGGTACAAGATCGTCATTGTGGCAGAGCAGCGATCAAGTACGCTACGATACTATGATTCGTCAACGAGGGTCATGTGTTGAGCAAAGTTCGGCAGGCAGCCCCAGGACACATTTTATTATCCCCCCCCCCCCCAAAGTGTTAGCGATAAACCTATAGCTTCATGGCACCTGATGGGAAATGACAAAGCTGGAAAGCTTGTTTACGGGAGACGTACGAGACAGGAATAACGCTCTCAGGCATGTCGTCTTTAATTTGGCAGGATAACCTTTACACAGACAAGTCTCATGTTTAATTTGTAACCAGTTTCCTAATCACACAAGCATTCCTTACAAGTGCTAGGTATGCTGTTTTTTTTGTTTTCTTACACTTGTGCAAACCATTTCTCGGTGGTAGCACTTAGGTCGTGTTGGAGCAGGACTTCTTTTAATACTCTTAATTTTTGAGACGATAATGCAAATTCGTTGGCTTCTTTTTCTTTTAAATGGATTGCAAGTTCAAACCTTCCCCCTCTAGTTGTATAACTCGCTCTGTAATCAGCGGTACAACAGAAAAAGCAATTATCATTTGTTTTGCAAAGAAAAACGTCAAAGGAAATTAGTTTTCTTTCCCCTTCACATTAAAACCAGCATGCCACAGGTTTTTTTAAATTTCTATTTTAATTTTAAAAGAACGTGACAACACATAACATTATTGCAATTAATACATGACAACATTTAATAAAAGTTCTGAAAACAAACTAAATTGGATATTTGATTGCACGAGGTTCCTGGTTGAATAATAGCACTAATTTCCCATGAGTCATGTGATCGGACTCATTCTTACACTTTGTTCTTACTGTGACCCAGCTAGAAACGTCAAGTCCGTCACTGGCAAAGCGCACGCAAGGAATGACGCGGTGGAACCACGCGGAAAACCAGCAGACAGCAGTGGGGCAGTGGGGAATCCCCCCCCCACCCCCGACAGTGTCTCCCGTGCTGAGAGCATCAAAGCAACCGGAAGTCATTCATTCTCTGTGGGAAGGCGCATCGCCAAGCAGCGAGCAGCGGCTCGGCGTGCGAATTTTAGTTTTACAGGACAGTTTGGGAAAATTAGTAAATATTCATGAGAAGCGCTATCTGTTCGACTGGTTAATACCTTGGACCGAGTTCACTGGCCAATCAGGTAGCTTCACTAATGAATATTAATGAGTTTCCCCAAACCACCCAGTAAAATCAAAATTCGCGCACGGTATGGCTCAGTGCAATTTGTGAGCTATGAGCGTCTACAAGAAGTTAAATCCCGAGCAACTTTATGATAATGAGCTTTGATGCGGTTCGGCAGCAACCAATCGAAATGTGGAAATGCTCTGCTAAAGAGTGTTCCACAGAACACAAACCTGCAAACTTTTGTTCCAATCAAGTTCTCCAGGTACAATGAAGGGGAAATGGTATGGAATGCCATCGGGGTATAAGCCATGAGATGTACGACTGGACATAGCATTTTTAGCCTCTAGACACAGCAAAAACGCCCATGTTTAGGCATACGTGTTAAAAAGGGTCTTTCAGTATACTGAGCTACTCCTAGGCTAATACTTTTCAAGAGCAAAAGGTTCAGTTTATCATGCATTTTATTGGAAGTCACATTTTGTGAAAGTTTCACCGAAGAGGTTAATTGTTTTGTTTGATACAATGAATTAATATGTCTCACTTGGAGTAGGCCTAAAAGTAAAAGGAGCACAATAGTCAGGGCTGGGGTGGGGACTGATTTTCTGACCGGGAGTTCAAGCCCCTGGACAGCTCAATATAAAACTACACTATTATTTTAGGTTTCCATTAAAATCTCTTATTTAAGCTATTGAACGCACATTCTTACCTGCTCACTTTAATTTTACGTTCGTGTAACTTTTGCAGACACGTTTCACAGAAATCATTAAACGTGGAGCAGTTTTGACACAAATATATTCAGGAATATTCATGAAAGTGCACCATTAAATATATGATCTGTGCAAATTCCAAAACACCTTTAATAAATCACTTTTTGCACAATTTATTTTTGCAGAATTTGTACACCTTTCACAACGTTTCCATGAGAATGACTTGACACTCCGAAATTAAACCAACACAGCCATTCTAACACTGACCCGAGATTTAACCAATATCAGGTGAGTGCTGCTCTCTGGATTCGAGCTGATTTTTTGGTGTTGAAGGGAGAAAGAGGAAAAATGGCGTATGGAGACTGTCTCACAGTTTATACCCTGATGGCATTCCATAAAACTCATTGTCATAGCTGGTTCCTCAGTTATTTATGACGTGGCATAGACCAAGGTGTTTGTAATTATCGGTGCTCCAGGTGAGTTGAAGTGCATATATTTTTGTGAAAAACGAAGGAAATTGCTTACTAATTTTGGCACCAAAGCATGCAAAACAATGAAAATTCTCCGAAACTTAACATTACTTATTTATAGCAGTAGTGTTTGTCTTAACATAATTACATGTGCTTTGACAGAATCAATCAGCACAAAGAACACGTTTGTTTGCTTTGAGGCCCAGTTAAAAAGTTCGCAGGACCTAACATTTTGAATGACCTTGTCCCCACCTACTCCGTCTACGTCAGAGAATGTCGCCAGTAGCGATGTCTGTTTCGTGAACTAATCGTTTATTTGAACCGGTTCTTTTCAGTTAATCGATCGAACACAACTCGCAGAATGACCGGTTCTGATTGTACCGAAAGTCTACTGGAGAGTTAAGAGATCTACTTAGTAAATGTGCTGATACCATTAGCTTTTGCAAACAGCGTTTGTTGTATTCCGTATTTTGTAGCTTTGGCGTTGGTTTTTGTCCTTTTAATGAAAGCATTTTGGACTATATGTTTGCAGAAAGGTACTCGTCATTTTATCGATATACATTCATAAAATAAGATTTTAATAAACATCCAATTCCAATATAAGTAATTGAACAAAGTGCAGCAGCATGTATTGCCCCTCACCCCCAACCCCAACCGACTCTTTGAATCGAACGTTCGATTCATTTAAACGAACAGTTTGGTAGAATCGGTTGTGTATATTGAACCGAACCTGCCATCACTAGCGTTCTCGCCGCCCGCGGTGTGAATGTACATTAAGCCAAGCACACTGGATGCTCACTGGAGCCATCATTATCCCAGGGAGGAAAGAAACGGCTGATTTCTCTCCTTTTGTCTTGTGCGCGAGTCACGCCCAATCAGCCCGCTCGGGTATCCCGTCACTCTCTCTGGGGCCATCGCTCCCACCCCCCGCGTCTCCACAATCTCTCCTTTACCCAAGCAGGGAAAAACATCCCTCATTTATCTGCGAGATCTATTGATTTAGACCACGTGAAAATTTGATGACTCCTATATTACTGTGAAGGGTGGTGGGAGACAAATCTGCGCTGGGTTCGAGTGTTGCAGTGCACTGAGGAGGTAAATGTGTCCTGCAGTTTATAGTGTGTCTTTAAAAGCAAGACAGATGATTTTATTTGAATATCAATGTTATTATAAACAAACCATATATATTGAAATAGCTAATGGGGTTTGAGATCATTAAATTCGGGTGGTGTGTTTTTTTCCATTAAAATGCCTTAAGCATCCATCCATCTGTTGTCTTAGCACTTATCCTGTTCAGGGTTTTGTGTGTGTGTGTTTGTTTTGGGGGGGGGGGGGGGTCCAGGTATACCTTACCTTGTGGGGACCAATGTCCACATAACGTGATGAATACCCGTTTTTTTCCCCCATCGGGGACCAGTTTCCTGGTCCCCATAAGGGAAAACTGTATTTTATAAAAATCCATGACTGCAATGAAAAAACAAAAAATGCAAAAACTGTCGTATTTTGTTTGGTCACTTATGGTTAGGGCCAGGTAGGGGTTAAGGTTGTCATAGTTAGCATTTGCATTTTTCCCATAGAAATAAATGAGCGGTCCCAAAAAAGATATGATTACACGACTGTGTGTGTGTGTGTGTGTGTGTGTGTGTGTGTAAACAGAAATACCAAAAGCTTTTTGCCATAATACACCTGACTATCCTTTTCAGGAGTTTTATACTGTGGAATGCAATGCCGCGCTTGCAAGAATTTTAATTACTATTCTCACCGAGCTGTTTTTTTTTTTGGGGTGGAGGAATGTGTGCATTGATACTATGGGTGCTGCAATATGGCCTTACTTATTTCTTATAAACAGCTGATAATTATTGTATTGCTTTGGAGGGGGGGGGGGGGGGCTTGAGCAAATGACTTAGGAGTAAAGAAAAGGAGAGATGAAGATGTGTGTAATGTATGGGAGAGTGTAATTACCGCTAACAAGCAGGGGCCTGTCACTCCGTCATCCCCCTGCGTTCACAAAACTGCATATTAACGAGGATGCGAGCCGTCCTCGCAGGCTTTCCCGTATAATGGAGTTCTCTAAATATATCCAGTTAAGGGCAGATCTGAATTTGCCGCCACCGCCGTCCATAATGAATAAGAAAATTGGCTTCTGGAGAGGAGATGGAGGGAGGCGACTTTCTCAGTGCTGGCTGAAACGTTTCCTCCTGTTTGTTCCCCACCCCTGAGTGGCGTTGAGCTCAGGAGAATCCGGACAGATTGCGCAAGGAAAACCCCAACGCCCACGATTGGAAATCGTACCTTTCTCTGTTTTCGGTAAACTCGTGACTGCAACGAGGAATAGATGAAGATGAGAACTTCAGAGGAGCATATTTATTTGCATATCTTTAGTGATGCATCAGACCCCCAGTAAGTAATAGGTGGAAATGACTCTGTAATGATTTCACGATGTTCTAGTTTGAGCAGAAGTTGGAGTTGTGGATCCAACGGCCAAATCCCAATGTTAGTCGTGAAACGGCCCTAAAGATGAGATCTGAGAGAGGGCGGCTGAGATTTCTAACGCAAAATGACCCAGCCTTTCAGCCCCCAAAACTCATCCCATTTTGCATAAAAGGTGGTGCCTTTTATCACTGTTTTTGACATCGCGTTAAAAAAAGAAGCCTTACGACTGGGGCAGAGGATCAGTGGACGGAGACTAAGCGCTTCTGCCTTTCCTCTAGCTCAACTAGCATAAACCCGGGGGGGGGGGGGAGCGTGTGTTTTCTGAGTAATGCATCCCATTCAATGTTCCGGAAAGGCGGCAGTCCTGTTAGCGTGGCTGCGATGGTCTGCACTGAGGCCATGCTGGGGCTCAGTTACCAACGCTGCGCTCAGGGCATGCACCCTACTTCCTGCTCTCCACGTGTCTGTCACATTAAACCACCCCATTCTTTGAAACGGATCGCCCCCTCCCCTTGCCCAAAACTCCCCTTTTATCCATGCTAACTTAATTTTCTACACCTCTCTGCTCTGCGCTGAGTTATTCTCCTCCTGTGAAGCCTTAGACGTATGCCCCATGCCAAACAATCGCGCCACACTCCTCCTTCTCCAAGTCATTTCTCCACGTGCGTGTGCACTCTTATCACAGTGTGAACACAGTAGAGCTGTTGTGTTACGCCTGATCTCTTAGCAGCTATTCATGTGAGTCCTTGTAGGCCTTTTAGTTTGAACCAGCTTGGCCATGAATCTTCTCGTCCAGGGAGGGAGCCCCTTATATGTTGATTCAATTACTAATTAAAGATATCTGTTAAACTGCTTTTTATCCATCAATATATTACTGAATTCCGGTAAATCTAAGGCTCTGTTGCACTGCCAGAAGTACATCCGTCTGTCCATCCTTCTGTCCATCTTCTAATCGGTTATCCTGGTTTTTGTTGGGGGGGGGGGGGCAGGAGCCTGTCTCAGACGATATAGGACATGTGGCTGGGGTATGCCCTGGATGGGATGCCAGTCTGTCACTGGGCACTTAAACACAAACTCACACAATCCAGGCTCTGAGAATTTAAGATGGGCAAGTGTATGGCAAAACTTTATTTACTTGTGTAAAATACCACAAAATTTTATAAATATGGGGGGAACTTTTGAATTTTCGCAGCACATTTTGTTAATTATGGGGGAAAAAAAACGGCATAAAATTAGCCACCCTATGAAATGAGTTTGTCTCCCTGCGGTTTGGCACACGGCCAAGTTTCCCAAAATTGGTTTTGCCGGTTCTCAGAATTCTGGTTGCCGCCGCGGTGTCGAAATGCTTCCAGGAGGCATGACAGTCTCCCCCAGTCTGTCGACGCCAAAAGTGAACCAGCTGGATTGCTTTTCTCGCGGTGTGAAGCGTAACCAAGGTGTCAAAATCAATACCATTGTTTACAAAGAATTGGTAACCATACCTGGAAAAATGAAGGGAATGTATGATATCTGGTTAGGGGAACACGGTGTCACTCATCGCAGCCCGCCTCACAGGCATCCCTTTAGCTGTTTGGTGTATGTGGGGGCAGTGTCTCTCACTGCCATCGCTGTCCACCTAGCCCCTTCCTCTTGTCCACCATCCCCCCACCCCACCTGTATGATGTCTCACTATTTGGCTTGTTAACTATTGTCCTGAATCAGGGAGGGTGTCCGTCTAAAGTAGTAATTTAGAAGATGGGTTTTTCTTTTGAGGTGTCAGTTGGCATTTTAGCGAACAGGCACCCTGTCAGGTACGTCCAAAGTACACCTGAAAAGGGGAGCGGTCTCTGTTTTCCGCACCCCTGCAGCCAGGCCCGATGATAAACATGAGATCGAAACCTATTAAATGACCAAACACGACTTGCTAAGTTGGTGGAACTGGTTCCCTCGATTTAAACACGATTTCTAAAGCATTACGGACACACTCTGCATTGTCCCCTATTAAATTTTACTGTGTCATGGTCTGTTAGCCTTCAATATCATCATCATTACCATCATCATCTTCATTATTATCTTTTTCATGCTGTATATCTCCAGGTGAGGGCAGAACGCCAAGTGGGTCACACCAGATCTCTGTGTCTCAGGTCACAGATCCTAGTGCCTTCTGGGAAATCCCCCAGAAGCTGTATGACAGAACTGCTTTGGAACACTGTGGGTCTGTCTGTCCTGCAGGCTTCACCGCTCTGCCACCGTGTCATTAGAGGTCGCTAATGTGCACATGACGGCTCTGTGTTTCTTCATCTTTAATTAAGAACATGCTTTCTATTAATGTCTGAAAACCCTCGGCTGCAGATCCCTGAAGCCGGCAGTGGTGCAGTTATTTGTCCTTTGCGACAGAAGCTCTGCTAATTGCGTTTAGCGGGATTAGGATGGTGGTGGTGGGGGTGGGGTTTGGGGGGGGGGGGGTGATTTGTGAAGGTAAATGGATGCTGCTGGTGTCACCAAGCAACCGCGCTGAGCGACTCGCCTGGCGGACTCAACGCTTCAGGAAGTCGACTCGTGCAAATAATGTCTGGGAGGTGGGTGGGGGGGGCTGAGTGTAGGTCATCATGGGGCCATTAGGGGGCGTCGCTGAGCCACATGTTAAGGCCTTCATCTACTCTTCTTTGGGGGGGGGGGGGGAGTGAATCTGTTTCATTTTCATGGTTTTGTTCACATATCTCGATTTTTTTTCATGTATTCGTTTGAACACAAGTACATATTTTGTATATTTAAAAAATAAGATCTGCACATCGGTACCAGTGTGGTCGGTACATGGGTGTAAGCAGGCCCAGCCGGGTAATGTGTTTGGAGGGGGGGGGGGGTCACGTGGCAGCTCCCTGACTTTGAATGGGGTCACGGCCCTCCATATAATACGCCTTCCATTAGTCGAAAAAGACATTGTGTCTGCACCCTGATTACTGCTGATCCGTGCTGATGACTCTGTTGCGGGATTATCGCTGTCGGCATCGACCATCTGTTACAGAGGCGGATAATAAGGAAGCCCAGCCGGCCCCCGGAATACAACAAAAATAAGATAATAAAAGATCTCCGAGTGGAGCGCGGGATACAGAGGCAGAGGAGTGACATTTATCCTATAAGCAACCACATAATGCCCCCTTGGCATTTAAGTAATCAGTGGCATTTCAGGTGCGTAACACGTTGCCACATTGCTGGAAAAAACACAGATCCTAATATTGACAGTTTTTTCTTGGGGGGGGGGGGGGGATCTTTTTACTGTATGGCAGCTGCATTGTGTTGTTGTGTTTAGAGTAATACTTGTCGCCCTGACTTTGATTCCGGTGGATTCACACGCCCTATAAATCATTCCTACTCCATTAGCATGTTCCCCCCCCCCCACAGACCACTGTTTGTAATGGCTCCACTGCGTGTTCCGCACTCCACATGCTGTCAGTGACTCAAGATTGGTTGCACACCCAAGTCAAATTAATTTAATCGCGTGCAGAGATTATACATCACGCAGTATAGCTACTACTGTGCCGTGATGTTAATTACCGTTACAATCAAGCTAATTCTGATGCTAAACCCATTTTAATTCCTGATAATTAAGCCAATCGGCTTCTTAAATACCGAAATGCATTATTATTGTAATTTACTGTTGTGTGTGATTTTCCCCCTAGTCAAATTTATTTCTTGAGGCCTTTCTGGGTTTCTGAAATATGTCTGAAAGCACCTATTTATTTCCACATCCCTCCCAGCTACTGGGGGGGTATTTTTTTTCTTTTTTGAGAGGGAGATAACTGGGGAGCTGAGAAAAAAACAGACTTGATTTCAAATGGAGTGAAAATAAGTTGCTCAAGAGGAAATAATTTCCTCATGACTTAACGCAGTGCAAGACAGCGGTGTGCGGCCTGTTGAGAAATCCCCGAGAATTGTCAAGGTGTGCAGAGATGTTTTTGTGCATGTGTACACACGTGGATATTGGAATGTGTTTTTTTTCTGTGCCTTGCATGTGAATCTGTCTTTGTTTTATATATTTACTGTTTTTTTCTGATTACTTTAGCACCTGTACGTTGTCTAGCAGATGTTGCCTCTGACATGGCATAATCTGATTGGTGGCAACAGCACGACTTCAGCTCAGGTCCAATCGGCCCGGACCTCATCTGTAGGGAGGAGACTGGCCGCTCCTAGTGCATGTTCTGCCTGGTGGGAGCTGTTACTTGATATTCACGGGACGGTTCCGTCTCCCAGATTTAATCAGCTCCTGCTGCAGAGGGCAGTTGTGGGGGAGGTTTAGAGATTGTTTAGGCATATTGATACGATAACAAAGCCAGCGGAGCTGTACAGGAAGATCTGGGTTTGCGCCTTGTTTAGGATTTGGGATGTGGTTTTGGTGAACTCTGAGATGGATAACTTAAGTAGCGTGCGGAGTACTGTCACAAAAATAACAAAGCAAATGAAGTAGTCATTTTGGGGCTTAATCTGAGTGCTGAACAGGCGTTTTGGGACAGGGGTCCATTCACCAGAAGGACTGGTCACTGTCACTGCTGGCTGCTCAGGCCTGGCCCCGGTGCGTTTGATGCCCCCCCCCATTTTCTCTACAGTCTCTTCACCGCACTTGGTGTCTTTTGTCTTCTTGAAACCCCCCCATGTTTTTAGCATATTCTTTTTGCAGAAAGTTGCATCCAGTTCTGTAGGTTTTAAGGCAAATGGCTAACGTTACATGCCGTGATCTTGCAGGGGTGATCCAGACGTGAAGCGTGACTCTCAGTGGGGTGTGTGTGTGAGTGAGTGTGTGAGTGAGTGAGTGTGTTTTCCCCTTTTCTTTTTCTCGCTTCTAAGTGCGCTGATTGGATTGTGTTTGACAGATATGGAGCCAGGGGAGCGGCCTCCACCCTCCATGCACAGCGTCCCCCCCGCCGCCGCCGTCTCCTCCCTGGCCCCCTCCTCCAAGCCCAGCCTGGCCCCCGCCGCCCTCGGCTCCCCCCTCAACACCTGCGGTAAGGACGATGCCCCCCCCAGCTTCTCACACTTGTGGCCCACGGACACTCATGTGATATTAAACAGGCCGTGTGCTGACCCGAGATTTGTAAACAAACCGAGAGCATCCTCAGAATCAGCGTTTTCTCAGAAAGACCCAGAAATACTCTCCTGTCGTATAAATGATAAATATATTTATGTATTTTGTTGACTTTTCACAATAAAATACCAATGGGGTCCAGATAATTCAAGGAGTTCCTCAGACATTTCTGTTACTCTCCTCTGTAGCCGAGCTCTCAGGTTAAAAATATTTTGGTTAAATTGTCATTTTTGAGACTCGCAGGAGCATCTTCCCGGTGTTAATTACGTGGGTACGCCTCGGCCCGAGAACGCACCTTCGTCCCACTTTTCTGACAGCTGGGGGTGGAAATTGAAAAGCTGTCGCATTAATGAATACCAAACAATTAAAAAAGGAAGCGAGAGAGCGAGAGCCCCCTTTGTAAGACGTGCGCCCTCGCAGATGTCTGCCGACGGCTCCCCGGGCCCCGTCAGCGCCTGGCCGCTAATGTCCGCCGTTTTCCCGGAATACTAATCGTGGCCGGAGCCATTATGCGGCGAGCGCCGCTCGAGCGTTAGCCGTCAGATTACCCTGACCAGAAAATAACATGCAAATTTCCAAACTCTGATTTATTTCCCCCCCTTCCCTTCCCTTCTCATCCCATCCCTTTTATGATACGGAAAGCCAAAAAACATATCCTGTATCCCCCCTCGCACAATGAATAACCCATTAGCGCCGCTCTCATGCATTATGCATTTTAGCCCGCGCTCTGTACGTGTTCTCTGATTTTTCTAGATAAGCTGTTTTCGGTTTTTGCCGCTGAATTAAATGCCAAGGAACGCTGCCGACTCGGGGGTTATATTGAAGATTTAAAAGTAAAGCAGATTGAGTTATTCCTCCTCTGATATTTCCCCCTTTTGAACAGCATCATATAAATACTCCCACTCAGATGTTTATAACGCTTCCCAGTTTCGCTTCAGTGATTGAATCATTCCCTACCGCTACCTTAACTCTGGAATACAAACACATTTTTCTTCCCCGCACATTTTGTGTTTGTGCAGCGGCAAATTCAGGTCCTTACAGCCTAATAATAAAAAAAACATATACAGTTTTATCTGTGATTCAATTCAAATTCAACTATCCAAAATAAATAGACTTTACAAGGACGATCGTCTCTGCTCTCGTGCCACATTTATACCCCACCCGTCCAGCACAAGTGCCGCATATACGCATAATTTATTATTTTAAGTGTTATGTGTTTACCTTTTATGGGTAATTTTCCGTTGTATTTGAATCACCGTAGAACATGATAATAAATAAATAGCAAGTAATAAAACATTAATTTCTTTACTAGCCTGATGCCTCTTTATATCCCATGAATGCCTTTATGTTGCTCTTCTGGCCCTTGAATAGCCTTATTAGGTTCTGGCTTTGTTAGAACTTGTTGTGTAGCTCCTGCTCCGATTCTGCATACACTTATCTCTGGTTATTCCCTGGAAGCTCAGCCTAGCCGTACTTCGTGCACATTCGACAGCCGTATGTTTGCACTGTGCTATTTGTCTATTTCTACCTCGCTTAGGACAAAAGTGTTTGCTAAATGTGTAAAATGTTAATGTAAATAATCCCTGCACCAGATGTAGATGTACAGGTCAATACCTATAGGAAGGGATTATCTTTGCAACTTGAGTCATACCTTAAGTCTTAAAGTTCTGAAAATGGTAAGCATACAGACATTTTTAATTAAGGGGAGTGAGGCTTTTTTTGGTCTTGATGGTTTTTAGTTTATAACCCTGTATGGAACAACTTGTTCAACATCATTACCTTCTATGAGTAAATAAAATAGTTTCTACAAAGCAGTCAAATCCAACAATAATTTGTATGTCTGGAGTCCAGACCCTTTCAAGACATTATAGTGCGGTGTAAAGTATTTTGGTGGTATTTTCAAATCAACCCTAGTTTTTGAAATCTGACAAATGACACTTCAGCGAGGGGGGGGGGGGGTTCTCCATGATACACATCACACGATATATGTCACTACGATTTCAAAATTCTGCAGGATACTGTATCACCGTTATAACGGTCAAACCTACACTAATTTTTCTTAGCTAGAAGTATACTCATTGGAAGTTTTGTATTTTTCAGTTTTCTCTTAAAACGTTTAACAGCGCTGTAATTTCCCTTGTACGATGCATTTCCATCTTGGGCAACTAATGGATACAAGAACAGAAACTAAAATTTGTAGTGCACCTCAATCCAAAAAGGTTACACTTCACATAGATGAAATGCAGAGGATTAATAATGTAAAATATGTTTTAGCAATATAATTATGCAGGCTGCAGTTTTATTTCTAGGGGGCAAAACATCATCGTGATGACTCATTTGCAGATGTTGGCTTAACAAAACAAAAATCATGCTGTAAATGTCAGATACGACCCCAAATTTACAACTTCACCATGAAGTGATAGATCAGTGGCATGTGCAAAAACTATATATAGTACAGTGGCTATAAAGAAAGTTGATTATGTGCGTTTGCCCATTTGTTTTGGTGCCAGTACAGTTTCATTAACACATCCACCCATTTTGCTGTGATGACACCCTTTACCTGCAACATACAACCTTACCAAAGAAAAAAGAAAAAAAAAAACTTTGAGGGCAAGTGTTCGATTGTGAGGTACAGAAAGTATCATGTTATCCTCTATTTCTGCTGCTATTTTTTGAAAGTCTGATTTAATTATTCTGCGGCTTGAAACGCATTAATATTAAAAAGGCACTTGCAGATGTCATTCCTTGTTACTTGGGCAACAGTGCTATGGAAACAGAAGCTGGCCTTTTGGGTAATACTTTCACTCGTTTATCTCTGTATCGACGGGCCGACTTTCAGGTCCCAGCCTCTAAATATTCAGCTTATTATAATTAGATTCAAAGTGTAGATTTTCCATTTTGTATGTAAACGGGCATGAAGCCAGCACAATGAAGCGTCTTTGTATCTCTTGAAGAAAATTTTCCCCTCCTGTCGGCAATCAGGGACTCCGTTGCTCCCGCCTCCTTTTCTCTCCCTCTCCTTTCATGCCAGTTACTTGTAGTTGGTCCTCCAGGGTTTGAAATGAACAGCTTCATAAGCAAAAAGATATCGGCCTTTACAAATTCTGGGCCTCTGTGGAGATGCTCGTGGTCAGGGCAGGATTTGAAATGATTCTCATTTTGCTTGGTATTCACTTTCCGACAAATGCAACCGAAGGTGCGCATTGTCTGAGAAACGTGCAGCATTCGATTGGGAAATGCGCCGAATTTGGCAGCAATGCATTGTTCATTGTTCGTTTGCATTAATTGATTTTATATACATATAGATTCTGATATATTGAAACGCCGAAAAGGTGATTTCCAGATCCGATTACAGTCCCTCGGTATATCAGAATAGAGCCCAAGAATTTTTTTAAACAAGGAATCCAGTACATTTTATAGGCATACGATGTTTTATTTCTTAAGTAGTTAATGGGTTTTGTTGCATTGTAAAATGAAGGGAAATGACGAGAATGAAGACAATTAATGTACAACCTAAGAGTTTGTTAGTATTTCAGAATACATGTACATGTTTGTTTCCATCAGTCACATTAAATGATCGTAACTCCAGGATAGTAAATTTCCTTGTGGACAACTAAATGTAAAAATTGCAGGTATTTGTAGCGTGCTCCATCAAAGGCTACCACAGAAATACCTCAGGCTGTTTGCAGGCCAGTGTCTGGCTGTAAGGTGGAAGTGCCAGGGGGAGGCGCTCTCCCTCACTTTCCCACTAGGTGTAATTTTGAAGCCAGATGCCGGCATCACAAGGAGGCACATTGTCAGGTAGCTTAGTGCTTCTGTCACCTGGGCCTTTCTAATCTGACTGCTTTAAAATTTTGCTTCTTCTCCCCCCCCCTCCTACACTCTGCAGTCTTGCCAAGCCTTGGTAGGGAGGGGGATAAACCAGAAAAATATGCTTGAACAAAGTAAACAGATATCACTTTAAGATATGGCATATGGAAATGCTTGGACTATGTCCTGCATGCATATTGTCTGTATGCATTGATTAACACTGTAGCTTTAGCTCGACGTTTGATAACCCCTCCCCCCCCGCCGCCGCCCACTGCCAGGTTTTAAAAACTCGTTGTGGGTCTGTGTGACCTCCTCAGGCTCCGCCACGTCCTGCCGTACAGTTGGCACGCTACGATACCATTTTCACACCCAAGCAGTGATTAGAATTTGTACGAAACAGGTTCTTTCAACCATGGAACAAGGAAGGATGAAGGAGAGTACATACATTGTATCTTGTCGCACCAACTGACTTTTTAATATTAAAATAAAATAAAAAAAACCTATAATGATTACTGTGACAGTCTAGGAAGTGGACCAGCCATGAGAGCTTAGGATAAAGGGCACAGGAATCCTACTTTTCAGGTATGGAGTTTATACTTTGTCAGCTGAATATTCATAGACATGCTATATGCTGGCTTCATTCATTCATTCATTATTTTACATTATATTATTATTATATATATATTATATTTATATTATATTTAGTTATTTAGCAGGTGCTTTTATTCAAAGCGACGTACAATTGAGAAAGTAATGTCTGTCCCTGGAGCGATTAGGGTTAACGGCTTACTTAAGGACCAGTTTCAGGATTATCTGTGTCTTTCACCGAAAGTACATTAACTTATATTTTCTGATTGCGATTTCAGTATTACCCAGCGTGAGGTTGTAAGTACAAATAAACAGCTTAATGTTCACCCTTTATGTCTGAATAAGCTGTCCTGCCTTTAATGGTACTTTTCTTGGCTAATCGAAATCACCTCTTGAAAACTGCACCAGCGAAGGAGTGTTTGCACTCAGATTTTCCTGCGTTTAAGCGCCGACAAGAGTACGGCTCGTAAAAAATGCATGATGAATTCCCAGTGAGTGATATCCCAGATTCCCAAATCTGCTTCGTATTTGTACAAGATGTGTTTAAGCAGATCAAGCGGAATGGGAGGAATGCCTAACTAGCAGCTAATGTCTTTATTGATAATGCATAAAAGATTCCCTTGCTAACCAGAGGTTGTAAAATCGATAGGGAGATGTTATGATATTAAACTTTAACATACGTAATGATGAATTATTTAGACCAGCCGTTTTAGCTACACAGTGTCCCTCGCCTTTAAGTAACACTCCCACTGTCTTTGTTTGTGTTTTCCTGCTCTTTCCAGGGCGTTTGTTCCGGGCAGCCAGCGATCAGTCCTTTGGCCTCTCCCCTGTCTCAAGTGCCTTCCCCATGGTGAACCATCCAGCCTTCGGCCTTCATACTAACAGCTCAGGGCGGTCTGAATTTGGAGGCTTGGGCACACTGGGTGTGCCCGCTGCCCTGGCTGCTCACCCCCAGCTAGGAGCCTTTCCAGGTAAGCGAGAGGGGGGGGCACGGGGGTGGGTGAGAGTGAACATGCTCTTAACCGCTGCAGGAAGGACCGGAGCGGGCTGGGCTACAATAACGAACAGGCCAATTAATTAGCAGTTTGTTCAAGGATAACTAGGGCGACTAGGGTATCTATGAAGACTTTGAATATCTTTGAGTAACTATGAATACTATGGAATTTGCAGTACTGAGGATGTCCTGTTCACATGTAAAAATATTCCCAATCAATGGAAAAATATCCCTGAATCACAATTTATATATTCATTCATTCATTCATTTTAATCTCGGTTATCATGAATTTACTATGAATTTACTTTACCATTCACAGTCAACTGTACCGTCAGCTATCGTATAGTAGTGCAACCGGCAGTATTTTACGGAATGGCAGTTATGCATGCTATGCATCAAAACGCTGTTTCTTTGGACCATCCTAGATTTGACATTGTGTATTTATGTCCATTGAATGGGATATTTTGAGTAAATGTATAAATTTTTTCCTCCAAAGTACTGTATTATAAAGACAAGATATTTTGGTTATATTCAAAGAGTGAAATTTCAGATGGATATTATTGATCACACTCTCTTCTGACTGCACATTGATTTGGGCAGAATTAAAGCAGGTTACCAAACAGTCACTCTCCAATGTCTTATATATATTTGTGAAAAGAGTTCTTGAATTCATAGTGGACAGCCATTTGAGATTTCAGGAAACCAGACTTTTTTAGCATTCAATATCACTGTTGCTCATGTTTTAATAAAAATTATATAATAAAACACATAGATTTGTTTAGATGTAGGCCAGTGTCAGATTGTTTTGAAAATGTATCCAGTATCCCATTGGGTAAGCTCATATGTGTGTGTATATTTATTTTTCATGTTACTGTATTTCATTCTGCTGTTTAAGATGCATTATTTATTAGCCCTCATCAGATCATTACTTAAATTATTATGGCTAAATGAGTGGTTGTATTGTTGTATGTATAAATTATCTTGAAGTAGGCATTTGAGGAGTGCAGTTCAGACGTGGTAGGTGTTGTATAGAGCCACCAGGTGGCGCTGTAGATCCGCCCATTCAGTCTGCCCCTCTGTTGGCCCTAGCAGCGGACTGGTGGCGAGCGTCAGAGGCTCACCGGCGGAGTGCGGCCGCCTTCTTCCCCCCTCTGCTTGGCCTGCCCCCCATGTTCACTCCCCCGGTGCAGAACCATGAGTCCAGCACCTTCCAGTCACGGACCCCCAGCAAGAACGGACGGGACACCCCCAAAGGTGCGTGCCTAACAAACCAGCGGAACTCTTGCGGCCAAAACGTCGCCACGTTGAATGCGGTTCATTAGCCATGGAGGCGAGTGAGTTATAGGATCTAATTAATCAGAAGAGGCAGCTGGTAGGTTTTTACTGTTAAGATGTGGTCTATTAATGCTCATTTTATGCTGGATTTGTTCAAATGCCTTCAAAACCTCCCACAATTCCATATTTCCTGGTGTTTTTCCCTTTATTCGCGTTCAGACTCTTGGTCATTATGTATTTTGTGCAGCTCAGAACTGCAGTCTGTCTTATGATCCCGGTTTTGCATTCATGCCAAACACAGGGGTGAATGGAGCAGTGAACGGCAACGGCGCCACCCCTTCCTCTGGGGGGAGCTCCGCCCCCGCCACACCTCTGCCACAGGCAGCCCCCGAGCGGCCCAGAACCACTAACTCTGGAGGCAGGAGCCGCAAAGGCAGCGTGGAGGGAATCCAGATGTCTAAGGAGAGCGCCGGTCAGAAGCCCAGTCAGAAATCTAAAGACAAGGTGAGCTGGCATTTCAGGCAGGCATGCCCAAAGACGGCCTACGAGGACCAAAACTGAGGTCCTTTCATGTGTCACTTATATAGCATCTTTAAACTTTGCAAGATGTCAAGTACCTTGGTGATCCTAAACAAGTTATTTATTGCTAATTAACAGTCTTTCAGATGTGTCATTCTGGCTAATGTAATGTCCTGGGTAAGACTGGATTCTTTCTATGTCTTTGCGCATTAATCTGGGGATGGAGTTCATTTACAGATGGAGTTTCATAGGTTGCAGGCTGGAACACCCAGAGGTGTACCTAAGGTGTGTGAAAATGTCCTCACCATTGAGTAACCGGCAGGATATCTGAGCTCCAGACATCTGACGCCAGTTATGTTTGCGTAGCCCAGGGGCCTCATCCTGTCTCCGTCTCCATTCTAAGTATTTTTATTCATTTTTTAAAAAATTTCTGTTGCAGAAACTCCACAAGAAAGCGGCGGAGAGCTCCAGCAACAGTGACAGCGAGTCGGGCACCTCCTCGGACACCTCGAGCGAAGGGGTTAGCAGCAGCGACTCCGAGGACCTGGATGAGGATGAGGACGAGGACGAGGATGAGGAAGATCAGAGCAATGAAAGCGAGGACTCGGATTCTGAGAGGGAAAAGAGGGTGAAGAGGAAGGTAAAGGTGAACCAGGAATTTGATGCTTTTGGGGGAGGGGTTTGGGATAGAATTCCTAAATGAAACGTGATTTATCTAATTTTTTTTGTATTTTTTCCCCCAACCATAATTAAAAGGCAAAATACCTTAATTGAGAACCTTGCTGCCAAAGGGTAATTCTTGCTGCATAATGCTCTTGCGGGTAGTACAGTGCCTAGTCCAATAACCCAGTTTCCTTTATCCTAGCTTTAGACAGAGCTGACTGTTTATTCCATTTCCATGCCCCCCCACCCCACTCAGGTTGGGATTTCTGAGGGTAAGAAGGATATCCCCAGGCCTGCTGAAGACCGGGAGCCCCAGGCAAACAAGAGCAGCCTTCCCCGGGGCTTCCCCGTCGAGGCCCTGGTCCCCAGCCACTTCTCACCTCCTCCGTCCATCCAGTCTTCGGCCTTGGCATCATCCAGTCCGCTGGTCTTCCAAAGCCCCGGCTCCAGAGAGGAGGCCGTTAAACCACACATGAGTGTCATCCAAGCTACTGGGCTGGCGGCCAGCATTAAGCCGCTGGCTTTGGTCACACAGCCACGCCAGGAGCCCTCGCCCAAGACTTTGGACCCCTCCCCCAAGCCCCTCCCACTCACATCCTCCCCCAAGCCTCTCCCACTCACATCCTCCCCTAAGCCCCTCCCACTCACGGTTTCCCCCAAGCCCCTCCCACTCACAGTTTCCCCCAAGCCCCTCCCACTCAGGTCCTCCCCCAAGCCCCTCCCACTCACAGTTTCCCCCAAGCCCCTCCCACTCACAGTCTCCCCCAAGCCCCTCCCACTCAGGTCCTCCCCCAAGCCCCTCCCACTCAGGTCCTCCCCCAAGCCCCTCCCACTCAGGTCCTCCCCAAAGCCCCTCCCACTCAGGGCCTCCCCAAAGCCCCTCCCACTCACCGTCTCCCCAAAGCCCATCTCCCTCTCCAGTTCACCTAAGCCCCTCTCACTTTCCAGCTCACCCAGGCCTCTGTCTCTCTCCCCCCCTCCCAAACTCAAACCACTGGCCCCCTCCCCAAAGCCACCAACTCTCTCCCCCGATGGTATGAAGATGACTCCAAGGAACCTCATGGAAGACTCATCTTCACAGATCAGTGACTTCAGACTAAAGCAGGTATGTGGCTCCCATCATCCGTTTGTGTGTCATTGCATCTAGGCATGTCAACAAAACTAAGCTCTTTTCATGCCTGAAATATTAATATATAGCAAATGTTTTCATAATGCCAGTTGATAAGGGAAAAAATCCATCAGCCTTTCTCATCTCAATAAGGGGACAATAAAATTGAAAAGTATGTGTGTGGGGGGGGAATGTGTGAGTGGGTGTGTATATATGTAATATAATATAATATAAATACACACACACACACACACACAAGGATTCCTGTCTACCCCCGTGTAATGGTACAGCCAAATATAAAATGAAACATTAAATTGTTGCTCCGTGTTTTACAGATTAAATTTGGTTCTTGTTTATTTGTGACATTGGTCTGCTTTTTAATGATTTATGCTGGTTCTAATTAATTGTTGAATGTCAAAATTACATGGTTTGACTTGTCATTGTGATGGGCGTTACAGCAGTAACCCGTATTAAGTTTGAGAACATCAAACCTTTGTAGATTAATAGCTCTTGATATCCGTTTAAAATATGCTTCAAACTAAGAGTAAATACTGAAAGTTTTTGGTTAAGTCAATATCAATAATGTTTCTTTACCTTCCTCTGTTCCGTTTATAATTGGATTAGACCACTGTGGTAAATGTTTTCCCCTGATGTCACAAGTGAAATACAATAGGGTCGCCTAAATGAAATATCCGTCCGTTTACAGTTCAACATTACGAAGAACGCAAAGCCATGCAGTAATTCTATAATAAAGGAGGAGAGAGATACGGGGTTAAATTTCATAGTGATGAGAATTTAAAAATCTCATCTGCCATTTTGATGAGCTGAATTTATGCAAATGGAAACCCTGCATGGATCTTAATTATTGTGTCGAAAAAATTAGTATTTATAATTTAGTTATTGCTGCTCACGGAGTCCCTCTTTGCATATTTTCACAGTTCGCTGTTGTCTTTTTATATTTTATGTCTGTAATGACTTACTCCGCAACTTCATTGTTCCTGACACACAAATCTTAAAAGGTCAGTCAGATTTCTCGATGCGGAGCGAGACGTCTGGAGGGTCCCTCTGTCTGTCACTTGACGGTGTTGGTGGCCTTCTCTAGCTGGCTAAACCAGCGGAGGTGACAGTGCGTTCACTGTTATTGTAATTACTGCACCCAAGCAGACAAGCACTTACCTCTGGTGAAGCTCCAGGAATCTAGTTATCAAAAAGGAAATAAACGCAACTCCCCCCCCCCCCCACCAATGAGCATCACCACTAATTTTATTCTTGCAGGATTGGGCAGGTCCAAGTTTAATTGTGTGCTTAATGATCACAATGAACAGTATTAACAGTGTGATTCTGATATTTCATATTTTGTTTTATATTTAATAAGGATTTTTTTTTCTAAACACTTAATTCTACTGTCTTAAACAACAGATATTTACGTTTAGCTGCATAGTCTGTAAGATCTCCAGCTCCTAAGTGCATGACTGTTTTGTTCATTAACTATGGGAATTGTATGTAATGTCGTTATCTGACTTTTAATATATACTGCATAGATAAACTAATTTATGCGGTATTGGTTAATTCGAGTCTGGAATTTATTATTTTACTTTTGTAGTCAATTTCGGGGTAATAATTGGACATAATTACTTGGTATTGTACTTAACCACCTGCTTTTGCCATCTGCATTAATGTAAAATGACAGCTAATGTAATTATATTTTTTTTTCTTCATTTTCCTTTCTGCTTCAGCCATTCCATTCCCAGGAGCATTTCAAGACGACATTCCCAGTGCATCTGAAAAAGCAGCAGGAGTCCTACAAGACCCAGAAGAAGGCGGCATCAGTACCGTTGTCATCATTGTCATCGCTGCCCCCTCCCAAACTCTCCCCTGAGGCCCCAAGCAGCCACAAACTGGCCCCCCAACACGGAAGCCACTCCAACCTGTTCCTCTCCAGTACCCTCCTCGGACACCATCACCCGAACGGTGTCATCCAAAGCGCCATTCAGGAAGCCCCCCTGGCCCTCATCACGAAACCCCGCAGCCAGGTCAAGACCCCCGACAAGCCCCCACTCGCGGCCGCTGGCGTGCCCCCTTTCTCCACACCCGTCAACCTGAGCATGGTGCCCACAAGGCCTTCTACCTCACCTGGCCTGGCTCACGCGCAAGGGAAGAACAGGGCCCCCAAATCGATAAGCGCAGGTAGGGGGGCAAACCAGAGTCACCTGGTTCAGTCCCTGGTTGACCTCTTCCGGGGCACCGAGTCTGACATCCCCAGCAGTAAGGATTCTGACGACTCCGTCGAGGATGAGGATGACGAGGAAGAGGAGGAGGAGGAAGATGACGAGGAGGATTCTGACGACAGTCCCTCAGGTGAGTCTCCCTCAGCAAAATGATATGTCGTTCCTTGGCTCTGATTGGTCTAGCAGTATCACACTATCGCAATCATCACATAATGGTGCGATGAAGTGAAATCATGTCCCGGTGCAGACTCTGAAAGCAACTTCGGAAGCGACTCGGAAGGCTCCGAGGATGACATGAAGGAGCGCAATGAGACGGGGACCGACACCGAAGGGGAGAAGATGCCTCTGAAGCTCACCAAGAGTACCTCTTTAGCGAATGCCTCCGCCGACTCTGCGGCCAACAGCTCCCCCCTCAACCTCCAAGTCGTCAAGTCCCCCGACATGATTGCTTCCACTGCATTGGCTGGTTCTGGAGCTTCAGCCTATCACACAGCTCCCTCCTCATCATTCGCTATTGCTACTCCTCCAGGTAATGACAAGTTTTGCTGCTGTGGGGCCTAAGTTTGTTTTCCGCGTCTAGTTCATCCATAGAGATGATTGTGGTTAGAATGAGCTCCTGAAATCTGGAACATGTTAAATTTAATAAGTCAGAATGTTTTTTTCTATACCAAATGAAGACAAAGTTTTCAAGTCAATAGCTTTAGCGACTATTGAGAGATGACTGCTGGGGTCCCCTTCTGGGGATGGCATATTGGCTGACGTACACGAACCTGCCCATTGATGTCATGAGTCGATGACTGAAGCCACCATCGCGATTCCCAGCAACCCTGTGACGTATCCCCCGAATCTGAAACTTGAGAGGCATTTGGGCTCATCCTCTCCACAGATTGTGCTTGATTCCTTTTTCCTGTGCTGGGGCACATTGGAATGCTTTATGGGATAAGCGTATAAATCAAGCCAAACCCTCTTTGCATGTGGATTATGGATTAAGCTATAATTGGCTGTCAGTTTGGAATCTATACATGTTTTGTGAGAAAGAAACCAAAGAATGCCAAGAAGTTATATTTGAACTTCCTTTCTCATTTGGAGATGATCTCCTTGGGTATAAATGGAGGTGGAAGGTTCTGTCTACCAGGAGTTGAGTTATATCTCAAGTAGTTGTTCTAAAATGGTCCCATAGATCTCATTGACCTAGTGAAGCTTTCCCTGCATTTGCCCATGTCCTGGACTTAAACAGTGCCCCCCCCATCCACAGGATCTGCGAAACGACGGCGAGTGGACGAGCAGGAGCTGCAGATACCTCTTGAATTAGGGTATGTTCTCATGGAGTTCCATCCTTTCTTGCCCCATGACCTGTCGGAGTTGCAGGCTGGGTTCGATGGCCTAGCGGATGATGTGGTGAGGGTTTGACACTGGCACCCCGGCCAATGATGGAATACTTTCCAGAGGTCAGGATTTTAGAGTTCCTTGTGATCATGTCTCATAAGTAGGTTGCGGGTGCTTTAAGGAACGTCTTGCAAGTCATGCATGAAGCAAGGAAGCCAGTTGTAGACTCTACAGCCAGCATTAATCGGCGCGGGCCTAGGACGTTAGCGTTAGCATGTTTTTCTCAGTCTTTTAATAAGCAGCAGAAAGCTTTCAGTTGGCATCTCAGCACCTTGAAGACCTGCACCCTTTCATGTTGGGCGATGTTCAATTTCCGGGGGGTGGGGGGTGGGTGAAGAAGAGGTTCTGCAGACCTTCACTCAGATGAGTTTCATTACCAGTGGAGCTACAGGTCAAACAGGTGCAATGCTGGGTGGAGCAGAAGTCACAGCTGCGGTCAGTTTAAACAGCTAAAGCCTCTTGATCTTTCCTGTCTGGACCGAATCACTGGCAGTTCTCAGAACTGGGGCCTGGCAGTATTATTTCCATAAATATCCTATCCCATCACCACGGATGGGAAATATGTTCCAGTTCTGCATATCGCCGCTGTCCAATGAAAAAACATGTATCTCCAAAAATCCATTATTTCAGGATCATGGAAAAAAAAACACATTTTCTCAGAAACTACTTTACAAAATTAACCTAAAATTACATAATGAGACACCCTTAGCACCACAGAGAGAAGCCTATAGTTACGCAGCTGTCAGCGAATGGTTTAATGTTTTAAATGGACTTTTGTGGATTGTTGTCAATGAGGTAGATTCATCAGTGTCAGCAACACACTAGCTAATCTCACTTTCGATTCACGATTAACAGTGATTTTAGTTACCTAGCCAATGGCATTGAGTTGCTAAAATTAGCAATATAAAGTAATTGTGTAAAGGACCATTGTGAATAGAAACGTTAACTAGTGCAAACATAAATACTAGTTAAACAGATGACTCCATAAAACATCTTTTCATTGGACACTTAGATGTCAAACACTATCATTAGACGGAGGGGCATAGTTGTAGTCCTGTTGCAATTATCCTAAAGTATACATGCGTGGTTTCCATTGGACAGACACAGTATACAGTCTTTGACCGATTTACTGCCACTGTGAAGACTTCTGCTGGGATTGGTAGTTTTCTCTTTCCAGTGAGCTTGTTCTCACATGAGGCCGTTTGAATCAAGGCCGTTCGTCTGAGTCATCGGCCGTCGTTTTTGCCAGAATGGGAGGCAGGAGGCACACCTGTCTTTTGTCGCATGGAGCCGGTCTCAGGTGTTGCGTTTTGAATCACATCTGGGTGGAGATAAAGTGCCCCAAGATAAACTCTGACTGACATTGTCCCAGAGACCCAAAGAGCGAAGAATTCTGCGATGAGGCCTTCATCAGTGAAATATATCTAGTTTGTGGCCGTGGCTTGTGTTAACAATAAGAAAAAACAGGTTCTTGATATTTAAGTATAATTTTAGTTGGTGTGTTCTCATGTAAAGGTATTGTTATGAACATTATATGTTACTTAAAAACTGGCGTCTACAAAGGAGGCCTTAGTAGATGCTGTTGTGAGCGTTTGGAGATGAGTTTGTGCGCCTGCAGCTTAGAGAGAAAGCCGTCCTGTACCCAATAGACAGGTATTTAAGTTAGATAGCTTGAGGGAATATCGATAAACAGGCGCAGGGTCAGACTGAGAGCTCAGCATGGCTGGCTGAAGTTGTCTGCTAGCGAGCTGGAATGGAGAGTGTTGTATGACATTAGTGTGTCTCCACCCAGGTGGCGAAGGGAAACCCGAATCCGAAACCTCAACGGCCGCGTCCAGGGCGACGTGGCTTATTACGCCCCCTGTGGGAAGAAGCTACGTCAATACCCAGATGTCGTAAAGGTAACCTTGAAGGAGGACCCGTCCATTGGCACCGGAACTGGTTAAGGGTAGTTACAGTAGGGCTACTAGAGGAACTTGCTAGCTTACCGTGCCATTTTAATTGGGCCTAAAAACCTACTAGGTTACTTTCAGTGTCACACTCTGCCTGAACCCTGAAAATCTTTGTCTCACCAAAGCCATTATTCTCTCTTCTGTAGTATCTATCCAGAAATGGAATAACTGACATCGCACGCGATAATTTTAGCTTCATTGCAAAATTAAGGGTTGGTGACTTCTATGAAGCCAGAGATGGACCCCAGGTGAATGTTTTTATATCTTTTCTCAGTTTCTTTTTTTATTCTCCCCCATTAAGCGGAGCGCTACTCCAGAAACCCCCGTCCTTTAGTTCTGACCCATATTTTCGGTACAGCGACGGTTATATCAGTTTGCTTTTGCAGGTAAACTGTGTAATGCAGTCCTAAAGATGAGAGGGAGTGGAACTCAGAGGCACTGGACAGGGAAGCTTTAGCGTGCACTGGGAACGGAAGAGACCAGGCAGAACGTTAAATAAAAGCGCCTGCCTGTCAAAGTTTATTTTTCTGTTCTTCTCTGTTACTGTTTTTGTGTCTTTGGCAGAAGAGTATAAAGAATGAAATATAGATGTAAAGTATATTGAGGATAATAGGTGATTCAGCCTGGATGAATAGTGTCTTGTTGAAAGGTGCTTCCTCTTGGACGTCTCCCATGGTCAGGGAGGGAGGGGGGTAAGCTTTCAGTTGCTGGAGTGGGCCATGAAGCGCCTTATTGTGAACCCATACCCCCCCCCCATGTCTCTTGGTTCAGGGCTTGCAGTGGACGTTGCTGACAGAGGAGGAAATTCTCCCTCACGTCATGGCGATGGAGGGTCGCCGAAGTCGTCCCCTGAACCTGGATGGCCAACAACAGTCAGTGGATGGGTCACGGGCAAGACGCCGTAAAGGCCGGCCGCCCAACGTAGGGGAGGGCGAGGTGCCCAGCTCCACTGATGCCAAGCTCCTCCGGAAACTGGAAGCCCAAGGTGAACGGCGCCGCCCTGTTGGATGCTCTGTGAATTGCGGCCAATGGCTGAGCTAACTATTCCTCTCCTCCTTTGCCAACAGAAATAGCCCGGCAAGCAGCTCAAATCAAACTAATGCGCAAACTTGAAAAGCAAGCACTGGCACGGGCGGCCAAAGAAGCTCGCAAGCAACAAGGTATGTCCGCCCCCTTTGCCCAGGAGAATGTCGCCCGCCAACCCTGCACCAAGCCGCAGACCGGCACATCTGTGCTCTTTTTCAGCAATCATGGCTGCTGAGGAGAAGCGGAAGCAGAAGGAGCAGATCAAGATACTGAAGCAGCAGGTAAAGGCATAAGCATGCTCAACATGTAGAGCATTGTGCTAGCAATGCAAAGGTCATGGGTTCAAATCCCTGGTAGTGTGTATAAACTGTACCTCTTCCCTGTAGTGTAAGTCACTTTGGATAAAACCATCAGATAAACAAGTAAAATATATAAGCATAGGGTATACCTGGGATGCTGTAGGTCTATATGTTCCATTCTTTGTTTTTGTATATGATGTATGTACATAAATAAAATACATAATTTAAACACGTGCAGTTATGTTTATGGTGGACATGCATTATTCACAGACCACGAACACACACAGTCACATACCAGCATTGCTGTCTAAAGGGTGATGTGAAAAAAGAATTTGTATATAGAACGTTTTTATTCTTATATGTGCTTCCAGTGTCATGTGGCTGTTCCCCCCCCCCCGCTTATTCATGCAGTGTGACACTCGTATTCAGGACTGGAATAATGTGATTGATGACACTTCTGACTGATAGTTTTCCTACTTCTTTTTATTTTATGTTATTTTTTGAAGGAGAAAATCAAGCGGATTCAGCAGATCAGAATGGAGAAAGAGCTCCGCGCTCAGCAGATTCTTGAAGTAGGTTCTGCAGGAGACGAAACGGGGGTGGAGGGCACTTTCGGATACGGCCGTTTTTGTATCATCTCGTCCTGTTTCGGGTTAGACCTTCTGCGTAATTTTACATGGGACTAATGCTGAAATATTCTCTGTGGGCTGTCAATGAGTATTAATTCTGCCTTTCCCCCTTCAAACCGTGGTTAAATTATGCAAAAGAGATTCCCCCTCCATCGCACAACAGTAATAGTTTAGCATAAAAAGCTGTTTTTCATACATATACAAGTTATAAACATGGCAACGCGTTTTAGTGGGTCAAAATCAAATTGGAGTTGACAGGGCTGGCAAACCAGTCCTAACAGGATTTCTTGCAGTTTGTAATTACATATTTAAATTCCACATAATGCATTGCTTATTATCTGGTTCTCAGACCCAATGGTTGGGGGTTAGGGGTAATGCTCAGACATAAGACATTAGTTAAGATTCACATCCTATGCTAGATCACAAAGGGGTCTTACTGCAGACTGTCTTTACATTGTCATTTTGCTCTGAAGACAGTAATATATCATGAATCCCACTAAACATTAACGTATCATATTCATTTTTAACTGACATTAAAATAGCTATAAAGATCCCAGATCTATATAGTCCCTAACAAGTGGTCCAGGCTCTGTCTGTACAGGCATGTCTTTTCAAATTTATTTTGGACAGAATGATTTATGTATTGTGGTGAAGCTCTTCCTGTGGTTTGTTTTAAATGTTCTGCTATGACGTTAGGAGTTGTTGTAGTTTTGTATATGTATAGCCTTAAAGTATGTAGTTTAAAGGAAAATCCTCATATCTAATATACATGTTAAGGTAAACCAGTAATAGCATTTCGGTCTCAATTCCCTGTGGTCTCCTGTCATTCTGTTTCCCGTGTCTGTCTGTGAGATGTCTGTCGTCGTCGGATGAGATGTTTTGAAGCTCACTGCTTTTGCATGACCTGAAGACCTGTTTTGCATGCACAGGCTAAACGGAAGAAGAAGGAAGAAGCAGCAAATGCCAAAATTTTGGAAGCTGAGAAGCGAACAAAGGTCGGTTTAGATGGGCCGTAAAGACTTGGGGCAATGATCTGACAACTGAGCGGTATGAACGAGAACTGATACCCACCTAGTGCTGATTCATGAACCTCTGTCATGCACGTCTGTTGTTTGCTCATCGGTTTTTAAATGTAAATTTTCTAACTTTTAACTATGGACCTTCTCCGTCTTAACGGAGAAAGAGATGAATTCCTGTCACATTAGCTTTGATCCGTTTCAGCTGTACGCCTCCGGGTTTAGCTGACGTGAATGTAGGAATTGAACTGACTACCTGTTTCAGCTTTTTTTTTTTTTTTTTAAAAAGAGAGAACATGAATGTGTGTTTGCGTTGAGGATGCGATTTTTCATTCTCCTGTTTCTACTTCAAGGAGAAGGAGATACGACGGCAGCAGGCTGTCATCCTGAAACATCAGGTGAGCACCAAACCACTCCAGATGTACCTGTAGCATGGAGCTAAAGAAACAGATTCTCTAATTCCGTTTTAAACCTTTTTTTTTTTTGGAGAAAGGGGGGCTCTCTAACTACTTATCAGTGCTTTATTAAATCTCTTGTTTCCCTTTTTTATGTTCTGTGCTTTTGGGGACTGGGTTACCTCTGGGATTGGTTGTTTTTTGTTTTGTTCTTATGAACCCTGTTCTTATGACTCTGTGATTTCTGTTTCATAATACTTTGCCAACTCTTTCTACCAGGAGTTGGAGAGGCATAGACTAGATATGGTATGGGTATGTTTATTTTTGTACATCTAACACCGCATCGTGAACTGGTTGTGATCTGGTTGTCATAGCAATGCGTTAAGCATTAGCACTGGCTGCTGTCATACTACATTTCTCTGCATGGCTTTCCAGCAAAGTTGCATCTGCTGTCTGTGTTCCTGGGGGGGTACCTCAGGGACCCCCCTAGAAAATATTTTTTAAGCCAAGAGGCTGGGCATCTTCACTCGCTAGCGAATTGCGCCAAAGCCCTTAATGCAGCCACCCATAGTCTGGAAGCACATGTAACATTCATCACGTTTCGTATTTGTTTCTTTGCTGATTGTAAGTGCTTGTTTTCTGGAAGTCTGTGGGGGGGGGGGGGCGGGCATTTGCACTTTGTACCCATCTGTTCCCCCCCCTTTTGTCCATTACCCACGGCAGCTCTCTTGCTCTCCCGCCTGCTTGTTCGGCCCGTTACCAAAGAAAAAAAAGATCATGCGATCAAGGAAGCATTCTTTCATTTATCAGATTTTTGTCTGCCTCTCCCCCTGCCCATTTTTAGTCAAGGCCCCTTTTGATTACCACGATCAGCTGAAAACGGGCAATTTCAGCATTTGCCATGAAGCCATGCCATATTGGATCTAATAGTATCCTGGATAAGATCATAGCGGTATCCCGGACGACCTTGAACTATTAAAAGTGCCAGTTAATGTGATGGACTTGCCGAGTGAAAAATCCCCTTCAGACACCAACCCATTTGCCCCTCTGGCCCTTCAGATGGCCATTGGACGCTGATATTTTCTCATTACTTTCTCCGATTTCCATTGGCTTCGTATTGTTCCACTAGAAGGCACACCCTGCCTGCCGCTGAACTTTACCAGCAAATAACGTATTTCCCCCTGACCTTTCGGCTGCGTATCTTAACCAGTCTGTAGCGGGCAGCCCTATCCGCTTCCTCCCTGCCAGCTTATGCAGAAGCCTCATGACTGATCCCGTCTCCGAGAGTATGCTTCTCCTACATGTCTCTTGCTTCCCCCCCCCCTTATTTTCGCTTATTGGTTGTCATTGTATCAGCTTCTAAGTTTCAACTAAAATACATAAACGTGACCGCTGTCAATGTGACTTGTCTGCCCCTAATCCCCCTCCCCCATTGCTAAATGTGCTACATTAAGCTGTCATCTTTTGCAGTGACATCACACCCTTTACCTCCCCCTGAGCCCTTTAGCCCCTAATGCTTGTCCTCCTGCCCCCCCCCAGGAGCGGGAGAGGCGACGGCAGCACATGATGCTGATGAAGGCCGTGGAGGCCCGTAAGAAGGCGGAGGTAACTTCTGCGTCAGCCCCCGCCTCCTCTCAGTAAACCTGGGCCGCCCCCGTCAACCTGATCTCCCCCGTCCCCGCAGGAGCGCGAGCGCCTGAAGCAGGAGAAACGGGACGAAAAGCGGATCAACAAAGAGCGGAAGCTGGAACTCCGCAGGCTGGAACTGGAAATGGCCAAGGAGCTGAAGAAGCCCAATGAAGATTTGTGCCTGGCGGACCACAAGGTAATGATGTTTGTGACCAATAGAGGGCGCCACCTCCCCCTTCTACGCAGAAGAGATGGAGTCAGTCAATAACCAAGCATCGGAACGCTGGCTTTTTTGGGGACGCTCCTGAGATTCCCAGATGGGGCCGTATGCTGTTCTGGAAGCGAGGAATACTTTAGTAATGTCCAGGCCACATTCCTGGGTTGCATTCTGACAGACTGTTACAAGAGGGCATCTTTTCGCCTTCACACACATGCAGCCTATTTGTACGGAATACTGCCCTCAAGTGGCTGCAGGTGGTAGGATAAATATGGTTGTGAAATCCTAGCATTGGCACTGAGCTGATTGGAGCTTACAGTGTCCCTTTGTGGCCCCTGCATTTTTAGGAGTCCTGGGGCTGGAATAATTGAAAATTTTCTGAAATAACGTGGGATTTTATAGAGGGTATTTGTTTAGGAAATTCCTTATAAGTTCAAGGTAGATTTATAAGTTACTTTCCCACCAAGTGGGAAAGTATTTAATGAAAGAAGCACAGGCAGGTGTAATTAAGGTTAACTGGCAGTGTGGGTGACAGCGTTTGTGAATCTCTTGTCATCCAGCCTCTCCCTGAGTTGTCACGGATCCCAGGCCTCGTGCTTCCTGGAAGCTCCTTCTCTGACTGCCTGATGGTGATGCAGTTCCTGCGAAGCTTCGGGAAGGTTCTGGGCTTCGACGTGGCTATGGACGTGCCCAGCCTGGGCGTGCTGCAGGAGGGCCTGCTGAACGTGGGCGACAGCATGGGCGCCGTGCAGGACCTGCTGGTGCGAATGGTGTCAGCTGTGGTGTGTGATCCGGGCCTCCCCCCGGGCCACAGGGTGAGTCTGTGGTCGGAGCCCATGCCTCCCCGACGTACCTGCACCCACCCCGTACAGCGCAGAAAGCCGGGTCTCCCCGAGCCTAGAGCTACTGGGGTTAAAGATGCAAAAGTGAAAACAGTCTGTCAGCTGTGGGATTTGAACCAGCAACCTTCTAACCCTGAGCCACACACACACACTCACTCACTCACTCATTCTCTCTCTCTCTCTCTCACGCTCACTTTTTTAAAACAGTATATTATATACCTGTATTTGCCTGTGCATCTGTGCCTGTAAATTATCTGTATATATTATGAGAGATGAGGAAGATGAGACGGAATTTTATTGATCCCTGGAGGGAAATTGGGACTTTACGTCAGCTCAGATTCTGACAAAAAAGGGACAGAATAAATAAAGGAACTTTTTTTTTAAATGAATAAATGTTCAGTTTATTCATGTGTACAGATGTGATCTGTACTTTTATGTACAGATTTGAATAGATAAAATGAACAGATGGGCAAACTTATAAGGAACAATGTACAGAACTTGTCAAGATTGACATTTTAAAAAATGATGTCCATGGATAAACTGTAATGGCTAGCAGACTAGGGATATGTTATAATCCCAGATGCAAGCAGGAATGAAGCAGCACAAAAGCCGTTCCCTCATACACCTTGGGGCAATGAGCCTTTCACCTAAGGCACTTCTCTGTGCCAGAACAGTCTCATGGAGTGGACGGGAGGTGTTGCCCACGATGGCTGAGAGCTTGGTCAGCATTCTCCCCTCTAGTGCCTCCTCAAGGGGGTCAGGGTTGATCCTTAACAATGAGGCTGCCTTCCTGTGGAGCTTTTAAAGTCTCCTGGGCTGTGCTGGCTCAGCATTCCTCAGCATACACAATGGCTGTTGTCACCTCTGACTCATCTGAAGTCTATAGCAGTGTACCACCTACACCGAAGAACCTGAGTCTCCTTGCGAAATTGTTGGGCTTCTCGTACAGGATGTTCCTGTTTGCAGCCCACTGCAGTTTGTCGTGCCTGAGTACTCCTAGGTACTCAAAGGCCGGTACCATCTCAACATCCACACCTTCGGAGACTTTGTCCTGCAGATCCTGCAGTCCATCACTTGCCGTCCGTCACCATCTCCTCAGTCTTCCTGATATTGAGCTGGACATGGTTGAGCTGACACCACCCAACAAAGCTGGTCATGAAGCTCTTGGCTTCCTCATTCTCCCATCACTAATACACCCCACAATGGCAGAGTCCTCTGAGAACATCTGCAGAAGACATGTATTGGAGTTCTTGTAATCAAGTGTAGAACTCAAACAGGAGCGGAGCATGGACAGTCCCCAGTGGAGCCTGCGTGCTGCTCGCAAACTGATTGGATGCAAGGTTTTGTAGCCATAAATACTGTGGTCTACATTTATATAAGCAGCTGGATGGATATTATATATGTGTACTAAAATGCGGCATGTACACTGTTAAAAACTGGCGCACATCGGGTGCCGCTGTAATGAGAACACACAAGTAGGGTGTTATCTCAGGAATTCTGTCTGGCTCTGATTAAAAGCCATTACAAGGCATTAAAAAGAGGCCTGCAGTCTGGTAAAGTCTGCTCAGAAGATGTTTTCCTCTTCCCAACTAGACCAAAACGGCCCTGGGGGACCACCTGACTAATGTAGGCATCAACCGGGACAACGTGTCGGAGATCTTGCAGATCTACATGGAGGCGCACTGTGGGCAGACGGAGCTGGCGGATCTCTCGGAGAGCCTGAAGACCAAAGCATTCCAGGCACACACACCTACGCAGAAGGCCTGCATCCTGGCCTTCCTGGTCAACGAGCTAGCCTGCAGCAAGAGCGTCGTCAGGTAGGCGGCCCCACCGGCCACAGGTGGTCTTTTGGTCCAGGTATTTCAGTGTCCGACGAAGTGTGGATGCTTCACCTCTTTGTAGAGGCAACCTCTGGACCAGGGGTAGGGAACCTGATGCATGGAGAGCCGGTGCGGGTATTTGGGATGACCTCTCATTCAGCCAGTAATAAAGGGGTGGTTCTCACCTCCAGTCCTGGGGACTTTTTAACGTGGGAGACATAAGAGGGGTCAACCTTCTCATTGGTCAATGATATGTTTTGAACCAGCGAATGACAGGAAAGGGAGTGACTTGGGGGGGCCAATCAGCATTCATCTGGGGCCAGTGCCTTGGTGTACACATGTAGCATGAAGGAAATGGTTTCACCTGAGGTGATAGCTCTAGGTGGTGGTTTTAGCAAGTAGCTTGTTGCTGTTTTCAACTGACTTTGATCTTCCCCTTTCCTCACAGCGAGATTGACAAAAATATTGATCACATGACCAATCTAAGGCGGGACAAGTGGGTGGTTGAAGGCAAGCTTCGCAAGTGAGTGTGCGACCATTGACGCAGAGGAAGACTGTGTAACCACATAGAGATCGATCCGTTTCTGCCTGTAACTGCCTTGACAGAGACAGCAAAATGGAGAACAGTGTAACGCAGTCTGGTTTATTCCACTGTCTTCTCCGTCCATCCAGGCTGAGAAGTATTCACGCCAAAAAGACGGGGAAGAGGGAGTCCGGCGTGGGCGGAGAGGAGGCCCAGACCCCGGGCACGCCCACGGTGGGCCGCAAACGCAAGCGGAAGACCGGGGACAGTGACGATGACGAGGATGACGATGAGGACAGCGACGACCAGGGCGACGAGGATGATGAAGAGGAGGAGGAATGCAAGAAAGGGAAGAAAGTGGAGGCATGCGAGGATGAGGTTAGTAAGGGAGGAAATGTAGGGGGGAGGGGGGTGAGGAAGGAGAGTAGGAGGAAGAATTTTCTACCCTGTATCGTAACAGGAGTGTGTAATTATCTCAGATAAAGATTGCAAGCAGGTTGTAAACAGTAGTAAAATGCAGCGGCTGAAGGTCAGTTAAATGCCTACGGTGCAGACTGAGCATAATTATTAACATATATTTTGTTCCTATAAGTGTTTTTCTGCTTTTCCGTGGGAGTATTAACTTTGTTCTCTTGTTCCAGGATGAGAGCTACCAGGTTGCCAGTGTGGAGGAGCTCGAGAAGCAGATCGATAAGCTGACGAAGGTAAATTACAAAAATCGCATTGCTCCATGGGAGGATGGGGGCCAGAAAGGGACGAAGAGCTGATGTGGATATGTGTCCGCCCACCCCAGCAACAGAACCAGATCAGGCGCAAGCTCTTTGAGGCGTCGCATTCCCTGCGCTCCATGATGTTTGGACAAGACCGCTACAAGCGGCGCTACTGGGTGCTGCCACAGTGCGGGGGTGTCTTCGTGGAGGGCATGGAGAGCGGCGAAGGTCTGGTCAATGATTACCTTCTTCATGAGTTTGTGTTCTTCCTGCTTTTTTAAAATTAACGTAGACACTACACATTGATGTATGGCGCACGTCCTGATTTTGCCAAGTTTGATGTGTGCTTGGGTCAACAAGGGAGGGACTTGCATTTCACTTCTTTAACCAAAAAAAATGGACCAAATGGACCAATGTGGTGACATCATATGATTAAGCCCCTCCCTTGTTGACCCAGTGAGACATTAAACTGCAAAATGTAGGGTAGTGGTCACTTCTTTACCTGTTTATTTTTGGTTCTGGTGCAGCTTGTGGAACAGCACACGCGTACACCGCCCAATTAGGCCACCCTGCCAGTGGGCTGCTGGTTTGTTAACGTTGGGTGGCGATGGGTTTTTCGGTCTCCTCCAGGTCCAGAAGAGACAGAGAGAGAAAGGGAACGATACAGAGAACAGGAGAGCGCAGTGGCTGTTGAAATCAAGAAGGAGCCACCAGACGTGCTGGACGAGAAGCCCTCGGACATTAGCCAGGACGTGAACTTCCAGGGGAACAGGGCAACACCGGAGAGTGGCGTCGAGAAGGACTCACCTAACCTCTTCCTTCAGAAGCCAGGCTCCTTCTCCAAGCTTAGCAAGCTGTTGGAGGTGGCCAAGATGTCCCCGGAATTAGAGAGCCAGCACCAGAAGCAGAACGGCAGCCCGGTGACGGTCCCCATGTTGGCGCCATCTCCTCCACACGCCGGCTCTCAGAGCGCGGTGGTCGGCGGCAGCCCCGGTGCCTTGTGCGTGGAAGCCAAGCCGGAGCCCACTGCCCCCAGGCTCAGCCTGCATTTTGGCTTTCCTGGGAGCATGTGCAGTTCCCAGCAGCTCTTGCCTGGTGACCAGCTCTTCCGGGCTCTGACAGAGAGGAACGGACATTGGTTTAGCCTCCTGCCCCGCTCGCCTTGCGACGACTCCTCCCTCACCACCGCCCCTACGCCCCCAGCTGCCTCCTCCCAGTCTTCCTCCACCCAGCCTAAGTCTCCGGCCTCCTCCTTGCCAATCCCCCTTGGGGTTTCTGCAGGAACCAGCCCCCACACCCCTGTGGGGATGGGTGGCATGGCATTGTCTGTTCTCCAGGTGTGCGGTCTATCCTGTTTTTATTTTGCTTTTATCTGATTATATAAACAAACATCTGATGTTATATAACCAGGTCAACGATTGTTGAAGCTGTTGTTAAAAGTTTAGTTGTTTAAATAAACTTCATCCAACATTGCAGGTGAAGCCAGGGATCTCTGGAATGGGGCTCCAATACTGCGCGTGGTCTGCCGGGATCATGAGCCCGAGCATGGCCTTCCCAGGTAGCTCCACACCAGGTGCATCCTACCCAGGGGCCGATGGAAACGGGAACCCCTTCTTGGCACCCAGCGTGGCCACTAGCAAGAGCGAGTCCCCTGTTCCCCCCAGCGAGAAGCCTTCCTCTGCCCCTTCCCCTGCCATGGAAGTAGCCAAACCCCAGGACTACCCAACCCCCCAGCCCATACCAGAAGGTGAGGAAACTGGCGGAGCTGGTGCGACTAACAACCGATCCCTATGTTCCTCCTTTTCACGTTGTTATATATGGATAGAAGTGTTACATCATCATAAATAGTTGTGTTGGCTACACTCTCGACTATATTGACTGGCATCTCTGCATTCTACTCACGGTTGGATGCTACCCTGAAGCATTTTCCCATTGTTTTGGTCGAGGATACTGACACGGCTCCCTTGTTGACTCTTGGAGCTCCTCATTAGAATGCTGTCTGCCAAAGCCCCGTGGGGGTGCAGTGAGAGATGTCTGCTGTTTGTGTGTCTGGCGGGCAGAAATGCTGACGGGCTGGTGGAAAGTGTCAGACATGGAGGAGCTGAGGGCCCTGGCCAAGGCACTGCACAGCAGAGGCGTCAGGGAGAAGGCCCTGCAGAAGCAGATCCAGAAACACATGGAGTACATCGCTCAGGCCTGTGCCAAGAACAGAGATGGTGAGCGTCTTCCTACATACCGGTCTACCCTGTCCACAGTTTATCTATATATGCTTATCTGGGCATCATGGAGAATTTGGAGCCCATCTGGACAAGCTCTGGGTATTTGTTGCCAGTCCATAATCCACATAATCAAACACTATGGGTGACTTATAGTCTCTGGTTTTTATCTGAAGTCTAGGGATTGTGGAAAGAAACCCATTTGAATATGAGGATGAGCATCGAACACACAACCTTTGGGGTGTGAGGCCAAAGTGCTGGTCTGTTTATTTTGCATTTAGCTATCATTGTTCCTTTGTGATAGCACTGGCTTAGTATGCATGCTGACCGAAAATTACTGAAAGAGCTTGAGATTCTGTAGTGAACAGTCAAACTGTGATGCAGGATGGTGTCTTGACCGTTGTTCATCCTTCATAGCTATCGGGACAAGTGGCCATTTCCGGACTTGTTGAGTTGCAGCAGAGGAATAAACTGTTTTGATTTAGTGTCTGTCAAAGTTAATAGCACCCCAGCAAGCAGTCCTGACTTTCACAATAGCTTTAGTGTTGAAGGTTTATGTGCTGTGGCAGCTGAGAGTAGCCATGCCCCTGCGGAAAATGTTAAGGCGGTCCAAACATATTAGCATGGGTTCATCTGGCTAACGTAATTCTTCAGATGTTTGTTTTCTGGAGGCTTAAGAGGACCATTACCTCTGTGATTGGGATATAAACAAAGATGTATGATGTTGAATCATCTCCTGTCCCACAGATTGTGCAAGAGTACCACTTCAATATTTTTAATGGGATAACTGAGGTACGATTTTGGTATTATTACTTGTTCCTAGCTGCCGTCATTGATGTGACTGACCTCGAGGAGAACCAAGTAACGGAAGAGACTCTGGAAAGCTGGTGCATAGAAGAGCAGGCCATGGAGATGGACATAGCAGTCCTTCAGCAGGTGGAGGAGCTGGAGAGGAAAGTGACCTCGGCCAGCCTTCAGATTAAGGTAAAGTCAACGGACGGCCTAGGATGCTGACGCCTACGAGATGTGCGGTCCAGTGCGTTTTCATCACCTCGCATGTTCTGTGTAGGGATGGATCTACCCCGAGCCTCAGTCAGAGAGGGAAGACCTGGTCTACCATGAACACAAGCCCTTCACAAAGAGGAGTCTGGCAGAAGACAAGGAGACCGGGCCGGAGCAGGAGGAGAACGGAGGAGGCGGCGGCATTGTCCGACGTGTGAACAACCCTCTAGATATAGCTGTAACCAGACTGGCTGAATTGGAGAAGAACATAGAGAGAAGGTATCTGAAGAGCCCCTTAAGCACCACCATTCAGATCAAACTGGATAATGTGGGTACAGTCACAGTCCCTGCTCCTGCACCATCCGGTAGTGGTGATGGTGAAGGGTAGGTCATCCACATTCATTTGGACGCTCTTTGTGCTTCTCTGCTCACTGGAAGCTTTATGGTTGTTTGCTTGTTTCTGGCCCTGCCCGCCTTGTGCTTTTTATTTTCTGTTTTTGGCCCCCGATTGTCACCCCCCCCCAAGTCGGGCAATAATCCCCCTCCTCCTGCTGGACTGGTACTTGTCTGTTGTTGTTTGCCACTGGTTCTTGGTTGCCTGCATGGTCCTTCGTCTTGGTGACCGTGGTATTTTGTGGATCCCCCCCACCCCCACCCCGACCCACCCACCCCTATTGGTGCTGCTGCTATTGATCCTCACGCCCCCGAACCTAAAAGGCATGTCATTGGTTGTGTTGAGGGGTTTCTCCCCAAAATCGGGCTGCTTTGATGTTCCCACCCCCTTTTTATTTTGTATGTTTTGCTCCCCCCCCCCCCACCCCCTACCCCCGTGGCTCTGTGCTCTGCTGCCGATGGTGATCCTGGTTGTCTCAGTAGTGTGGTGAATGGTGCCCTTGGTGTCCCTGGTTCACGTTGTTTCTGTTTTCTGTTCCCCCTCCACCACAGAAGCGAGGAAGACATTGCCCCGGGGATGAAGGTGTGGCGCAAGGCCCTGAGTGAGGTGCGCAGTGCTGCCCAGCTGGCCCTCTGTATCCAGCAGCTGCAGAAGTCCATCGCTTGGGAGAGGTCCATCATGAAAGTTGTGAGTAGAGCTGGCGTGCTCCAGGTAACGTCACTCTGGAGTCTTGGCTTCTGCTAGTGATCTTGAAATCACGGAGTGAACTTTGACATGTGTTGCAGTACTGCCAAATTTGCCGGAAGGGGGATAATGAGGAACTCCTCTTGCTCTGCGATGGCTGTGACAAAGGATGTCACACATACTGCCATAGACCCAAAATCACCACGATCCCTGAGGGCGATTGGTTCTGTCCTGCCTGCATATCCAAGGTAACCAGCCCTCAGTCCAGACCTACAATTCACATCAGGACAGTAAATACCAGGCAACAAAACTCCTGCAAGCTTCATTTAAGAATTTATAAGTATGAGAAATGTAGAATGAGATGCCATTCTCAAAGATTACACGTCACTCTGTGAGTCGTGCTGCTGTACAATTGTAGAAGCTTCCCAGAAAGATGTTTGGTCTTTGGCATGTATGCGATACCAGCCTTTGGGTGTCGTCCTAGGCTAGTGGGCAGTCCCCAAAGAGCAAGAAGCTGCAGTGTCGACCACTGGTGGGTAAGAAAAACTGCGAGGCAAAGCGGAACAGGAAGCTGTCTGTGGCGGGGGAGATCTCAGAGGACGATGCTGCCAGTGCAAGCGGAACTCCGAAGAAAGGGACAAAAGACCCCAAGAAGAGGAAGGTGGAGGAGAGCCCTTCCGGCAACCAGAAACCAGAAAGCCCTTCGTCTGTGAAGAAGATGAAACCGGGCAGAGACAATTGCAAGGACCTGGTCTTGTGCAGGTAAAGTCCAGGAATTCAGAAGAGTGTAATTGGTTGATCAGGAATCCACAATTTGACTCAAAATCACACTCACAATTACACATAAGATTCAAGATTGGTTTATTGTCAATACAACAATCTACACAGTATACAGTGTATTGAAATGTCGTTCCACACAGGTCCCCCATGGTGCACTATAAAGATATAAAACAGAAATTTCACATAAATTTTTTTATGAATAGAATACAAAGTGGTCACGTGCAATTAGAGTTCAAGTGAAAAAGACAAAGACATACCAGTTATATTTACAATTTAGAGATGACAGCCCAACTGCACGCCCTTAGATTACAACATTGGCCTAACATGCAAAAACCACACACAGGGAGTGGGGCCTCTACCTGCTGAACCTGTAACCAGCAGGAATGTGCCCAAGGTTTATGAACATGTTTAGCCACAGCGTGTTGCCTCCTGCTGCCCACAGCATTCTTCTCTCTGAGCTGGAGAGCCACCAGGATGCCTGGCCCTTCCTCACTCCGGTCAACCCCAAGTCGGTTCCTGGTTACAAGAAGGTGATCAAGAAGCCCATGGACTTCTCCACCATCCGTGAGAAGCTCAGCAACAACCAGTGTGTACCTCCCTTATTGAGACGCATATGAAATTGACCTGTATAAGACTTACAATCCAAATGTTGTAAGACATATTGAAAAGTTTGAGCTTGATAATGTGTGTGTCTGTGTTTATATGGCAAAACAGTGATTATCTCTTCTTCAAATTCTATTGCAGGTATCAGAACCTGGAAACATTCATCATCGACGTGAACCTGGTTTTCGATAACTGTGAGAAGTTCAACGAAGATAATTCTGATATCGGCCGGGCCGGCCATAACATGAGGAAGTTCTTCGAGAGACGCTGGACTGAACTATTAAAAACAACCTAAACCTGTTTACCTTGACTATCTGGGACCAGCTGTTTCTGATTCAGTTTTCAGAGCAGACCTCTTGTGAGAGTCGTACTGAGGTGTATCTCAAAAGCGTGCGACTGTAATCTCTCTCTTTCAAAAACGAGAGTTCCTGTATTATGTTGGTCACTAATATACGACGCTGGTTTGGCAAAAACAGGGAAAACGACCCCATAGAGTTCAACACAGGGGTGTTTTAGTGCAATACCATTTCCTATAAGAAACTGCACTGAATTTACAACCATCAGAGCTGTAATTGGGAAAGAACACTTTCCACTACTTATATGTAATATATATAATATTTACAAATATTATATATATATAATTTTTTTTGTTTTTACTTTACCCTTAATATTATAGTGAATGTATTTAATTTTGTTAATTATTTATGAGTTAACAAGTCCAGTCTTCGTTTTCTATGAAAAGGAAGAAACAGCAAAAACTGCTTTAAAATCTTAAGGAATGTTTTTCAATTATAAAAACAAAGCCAAGAATAAAGGAAAAAATAGATTTTAAAAAAAAAAAACTGTTTACACTTTTCAGTGCCTCCACGGCACCGAAAGATCCATGACGGTAATACTGTAAAGCTGCATTTATATATAAAGATGTTTTTGCATCACTCAACTGTGTAAGACATTAAGGCAACTGAGACACATCTGTATATACTGTTCATTAATGTTAATATTAAGTCTTGTTTGGAATATGTATGATGTGTACATATTGTTTGAGACATCAGATATGGTTTATGCCTTAGAATGACTGTAGCATTTTATTTTAGCCCTAAAGTGATTAAACATATATTGCTTGTACAGTACTTATCCTCTGCAAACACTGTGGTCTCCTTAATCTTGGTAGTGCCTGCCTTTTCAACAGGGTGTAGGGGATACTTGTTTTTTTTTTTCCCTCCATTTTTTTCTATTTTTGTATAATTTTAACCCTCCCAGGCCTCGGATTCCGACATAATCATTTCTTATCCATATGAATTATATCGTGTTGCACAGTATTTTTCATAAAAAAAAACATTTCCCTCCATCTGCCTTGCCACAGACACAAGGACATTTGTAACCACTGTGTTTGAATCTTGCTGTGTGTCGTGGTCTACTGGGGGCAGCTAGAGCAGATTTTTTTGTACCTACGTCAGAGTACTTGAAGTTATTTTATTTAAAGATATTGTGGAAAACGGAAAGCTAGCATTCCTTTTGTAGAAGCATTATTTTTCACTAGTGTGTGTGGCACGGATCTAATAAAGAGATGTTTTTCAACCCATAAACATTTGTCAGTCACTATGTGTTCACAATGTTGATTTTGATGTGAAATTTTACCAGTGGAAGTTTCAATAAATCATAGCTCAATGCTACATTTTATCATTTGCAGGGTTGCCAACTCACACATATGGAGTGACACTTATTCTTTCAGACTCTAACGCATACGCAAAAAAGCTTAGTGCAAATCTATATTATTCCATTATAAACCTAAAATTAGCTCCACTGAAAGCGTTGGGGTAGTTTGCAAAACCTACAGAATATTTACAAGTTAATAAAACTGTTACATACATGTAAATGAGTGTGCATGTGTGGACAGACTTGTCTAGAATTGAAAATCTCTCTCCAGCCAGCTGACCAAAGCTGGCAACCCTGCAATTGTGAGACACCAGAAGAAATGAATTCCTCGCAATTTTTAAGAGTCATACGTGCCTTTGGCCTGATAAGCCTTTGAATACTGTGGCTGATTTCAAGTACAACTTGCCTGTCACATGACTATTCCCACCATAACACAGTGTGAGTCGTCGTCTTAACGTTTAGATGATCAGATAAAAAAAAGTTTTCTTTTTAATTGCAAGGTGAAACAAATGAGGTTATGTGTTATATTCACGCAGTATTTTTACAGTATTGTGTAAATATACGTATAGCGTAAACGGCAGTGCGTGGGCATCCCGCAGGAGCCCTGGGCGGCGTCACGTGACCGTCCTTCACCAAGACACCGAGTCGGCGACCCGGGATCCGCAAGCCAAGGTGGGCAGTTGGCTCGCTTTTATGAAAAAGCTGTTTTGTTACCATTCTGGGCGCATGACGAGTATTTGTTTTCAGTTCGGTTAAAGTTAATCGGCGGTCACGTATATCTCCATTGCTCTGAGTTTGCAAATATGCTACCGGGTTGTACGTGTTTGTGTACCACGCAAAAAAAAATAAAAAATCAGCTTAGCGCAGGAAGCGTATGAAACGTTAGTGTTAATTGTAGTGTATATAGTAATTTTGTCAACGAGCAGAAGGAGTTTGTCGGTGCACTTCTGTTTGTTGTCAGCCGAGCTGCGCCATCTTGCATAAAAGTGCGTTTGTTTACCGCTATTCTTCCTTGTTACGGTGTTTTTAGGGACCGAGGCGCGCCGTGAAAATGGTGTCCCTGGTCTGCACGCTGCAGGGCCACCGCGATGACGTGAACTGCTGCGCCTTCTCCGTCCGCCTCCTGGCCACCTGCTCCACGGACAAGACAGTGCGCGTTTACTCGGCCGCCGACTTCTCCGAGCTGCCCTTCTCTCCACTCGCCGGCCATGGCTACGGCGTGCACTGCTGCTGCTTCAGCCCGTGCGGCCGCTACCTGGCGTCCTGCTCCACGGACGCCACGACCATGGTGTGGAGCATGGAGAGCGGCGACATCGTCGCGGTGCTCCAGCATCCCGGCCGCAGTCCCGTTAGGGTTTGCGCTTTTGCCCCGGGCACTTCGTACCTGGTGTCGGGCGCCTCGGACGGATCACTGGCGGTCTGGGACTTCCAGTCTAAGGCGTTACTCAAGTAAGTAGCTGGACGTTAAGAAGGCAGATTCGGGTGATTTTTCAATGACGTCGACATTGTTCAAGTTCAGTTTAGGGAAGTGTATAGGCGTTTCTAAGGACTCTGGGGGGCCTATGGCAAAAAAAAAAAACTCCATGGGTCCCCCCAACTGCCCCTCCCCCAGCATGGTAAAATGTATTCCCTTTATTTTACTGTGAAGTGTAAATTAATCATATCAACAAAGAGAATTGAATACACAGATCCTTTATTCTCACTTTAGTGTGAAAAACAGAACACACAAATAAAGCAGATTTATCGGTGCAATGTGCTATCTAATCGACCGCCCTTGGGGCTCCCCTTCCCAACTTGGGGGGCCCCAGGCCATTGCCTGCCCTGCCTGGTCCTGTCGCTGCACCTCTGGGGAAGTGGAGCAAATAAATAAGGGGGGGTGGGGAGCCCCAAGGTGACATTTTGTCAGGGGGCTCAGAATGTCCGGCTACCCCCCCGCCTGTCAGAATCATCCAGTTCTGTATTATGAACAGCTGGATGGCTACGGACACACTCTGGGCGTTTGAGACATTTGCATGTGTTTGAAGAGAATTGTAGTGCTTGGGAGGTGCATGCCAGTTCAAATCAGTTGCATCTTGGATTGTACCCTGTGGGTGTAAATGAATACTAAGCAGGTGGGGTCTGACTCCAGCTAAGTAGGAATGTGTGATGGTCCCCAGGACAGCAACTGTGGGCGAGACAGCTGTGGTGGCCTGCAGCTTCACTCCGTGTGGCCAGATGATGGCTACTGGGTCCACCTATGGGGATCTCCGGCTGTGGGACCTGTATCTCAACCAGCTCCATGTAGTGAAGAACGCCCACGACCTGGGGGTAGCCTGTTGCCATTTTGCTCCTCAGGTCCAGAGTGGTGAGTATAGCGCAGAGAGTAACTTCTGCTGCTCTGACCTTTGTACTTTAGTGCTGACATTGGTGCCCCCTGGTGTTACTAATTTTTATATAGAATGAACACTGAAGATGG